>NC_034191.2:62189765-62392265 GCF_002021735.2 Oncorhynchus kisutch | reverse complement strand
TTTGAGGGTAATTGTTTGGTTATTAACTGTATCTACTGTAAATATGTATTGATATTTTTTCTTCATTTACGCGGTGCAGCGGAACATCGGAAGAACTGTAATTATATTATATATTTGGTTAACAATGCCAATAGGCAATTTGACACACATCTTTTTTAAGTAAATGAAGGAATTCATTCATTCATTCATTACTCCCAGTGTTTTCGCTAGAACACTAAAACATCTTTAGCAAAAACACCAGCTCCAGCACCTTCAAGTATCCGTCTCGTTAGATAATTATTAAGTAAAGACCACAATGGTGAAAGGCAACCCCAAGACAGCAGACTAGCATTAGTGAATTTATACTTTGCTTATGTCATGTAAGTGTTGTGCTGATAGGTTAATATTAGCAGTAGCTATGCTAATATTTCCTGATGCCTTTTTTGTTTCATTTACTTCAATGCATCTATTTTATTTACTTATTTTAGTTTAGGGATTATTGTTTGGTTAAACATATCTACTGATATTATGTATTAATATTTGTTCTTTCTTTATATGGTGCAGCGGAACATCGGAAGGATCACTGTAATGTATATTGCATTTGTTTAACAATAGCTACGTTTCCATCTATTTCTTGAAACATTTTCAAATACTCGCACAAGAAAATGTGTACATTTTAACGGTAGCATTGTGTTTTCGATCAAACTGGCTTGTTCCATCAAAACCTGTGTGTAATAACGTAGTGCGGATAAAAAGCACTTTGTCATATAACTTTTCATTTGCCGAATAAAAAACAGAAGTTCTTGGTTTTCCATCCCATTTGTCCCAATGTTTTGGCACAAAAAAAGTAATGCAATAAACAGCTAAATATGTGCCAAAACCATTTAATGTGCCCACTCTGGTCTTGGCACATGCTCTCTACCCACTGGGGACAGACGTAAATTCAACGTCTATTCATCGTTGGTTCAACGTCATTTCATTGAAACAACTTTGATTCAACCAGTGTGTGCCCAGTTGGGAGCTAAAAGCTCCGGGTAGCCTACATGATGACATTATGGTTAAGAGTCAGATCATATTTAGTTGTCAATTCTCAGCCAAGCACCAGTCATTATGTCACTAGCATATTAAGAAATCAATATTTACTGGAAAGTGCATCAAGATCATCAACATGCACTTTCACCACCCTGTGACGTTCGTTATAACCTATTTCCTCTGTAGCCTAATAAACTGCATGCTTTTCCAACTAGTAATAGGAGGACCACACAACAAGGCATCACGTGACTGCAAATCTACCGTGACATGAGAGTTATTTTTTCAATAATTATGCAAACAATTGTTTCCACTGCCATTTATCGAAAGATTTAACCAACAAAAAATTGTCCACCCGTCAAATGTATTTTGTTTTATCAATATTTAGGAAGTTCAATGACAATTTGCTGTTTCCATCAGACCGGTCGCAAGTTATTTTTACGATAGGTACTTCACGTGCATAAAAATATTTGCATGGAAACATGGTTAATGCGCCAATAGACGATTTGACACAGAACTATATTAGGCTACCTGACCTGGGGGTCAGGTAAGAGCGTAGGCCAGCAACTAACAGGTCACCGGTTCAAATCCTTTGAGCTGAATAGATTAAACATCTGTTGATGTGTCCTTGAACAAAGCACTTAACCCTAGTTGCTCTGGATAAGAGTGTCTGTAAATGACTAAAATGTAAATTCCTTCATCAGTCCCGGTGTTTTAGCTAGAACCCTAAAGCATCTTTAGCTAAAACACTAGCTCCAGCACTCAGAGACATCAGTGGATCTGTCAGCCATTACTTAGAGTGTGTTGCTGGGAAGGCCTTGTCCATCACTCATCATTACTAGTGTATTTACAGCAGCTGGAGTGGAGGCTAGGGCAGATTTAAGGCAGGCTGTCAATAGGGAGAGCACAGAAATCAACTGCTCCTGATTGAAAAAAGAGCTGATTTACAACAACAGTCATTGTCTGGCCAGGGGAGGGGCCTGACAGCTTTTAAAGAGAGAATAGACATCTCAATCATTTAGTATCTCTGCGTGAGCGGCCTGGAGTAGGCAATGCAAAGTGAATACACCTATGTGCCACGCCATTTACTGTTGCCTTCAATTTAATTGTCATTCCCTTATGGTCAGTTATGACATGGTTTTACATTACAACTATTCTGTGTAGGTTGTAGATCAGCAATTACAGGACTTTTACATTTACCGGCTTCTCTTTCTCGCAGCTCTCTGGTTTGACACTAGCACGACTTTAGCACGTGCGCACTCTATCCCTCTCTCTCACTCTAGCACGTGCGCACTCTCTCTCACTCTAGCACGTGCACACTCTCTCCCTCTCTCTCACTCTAGCATGTGCGCACTCTGTCTCTCTCTCGAGCTCTTTCGCTCTCTCTCGAGCTCTCTCTCTCCGTCCTCCATCGGCAGAGCCTTGTGTCCCCCTGAGAGGAGAGAGACATCTATGATAATTGGATTGACAAGGGCACCACGACACTGAGTACAAAGTGTTTTACACGACACCACGCTGATGACACCCCTGACACTCCTCGCACACCATTAGCAGGACAAACAAACACCCCTGTAATGCAGTTATGATAACTCTCTGATGCAATTGTACATCATAACATCAAAACATTACATCACAGGCAAGCAGGGGTGAGGATGTAATCGACTCTTTGTCCATCCTTGGTGGACCTCTCGCTCTCTCCACCCCTCCCCCCGCTCACTCTTTCTCTCTCCCCCTCTCTCTGTTCATTTCTTTAGCTGTGCATTCAGCAAATCTTTAGGTATCCATTAGAGGGTTATTACACTATCCAGTAAAAGAGCAATTCAGATACGACAGCTCTGCTGAGCTCCACACTATGGATGGAGCACCGAGTGCTTTCAGGGCAGATTGCAGTTGCCTGCCGACGGGCCTCTCTGTGCATATACGGTAGATCACCACCTGACAAAGGCTAATTTAGATTAAAAAGATCTGCTTCCACTGCAACCTCCGCCAGACCCGACGCATCCTTCTTGACTTGGACCAGTTCGTAAAGTCACCCATCTTAAAACGGAAGGATTCTCTTTTCGACCTACACGTTTGGTTTGTGAAGGTCATGTCATAATATAGGTGGCCATGCTGTGACTGAAGGGTGCTCCTGGGTGAGATTATCAATATTGTCTTGAGTGGAGCTATCTGGTGGTGTCAGGGGACAGTTGGTAAGATGTTGACTCAAAGGCAGTTTGACTGGATGAAGAATTAGATGCAAGGTGTCCTCTCAACTTCAATTTGGATAAATCGAGCCTGAAAACGTGATCTCCGTGGCTTTCCATGACAATGGTGAAGGTATGATTGAATACCCACGCTAAGAGAGACAGAAGCCTGGCATAGGCTGTGTATTTACTTGAAGAAGCCACTAAGAAAGCTGCGTTGAACCTTCTTCTTCACCTTTTTCTTTGTCTTCGTTTTCTGCTTCTTGAGAGTGAGGCTGACTAAGGTCAGGGTGTTACTTCTGGGAAGTGTTGATGAGTCAGCGGAGAGAGGTCTCGATGCTATCAACAGATTATCACACTGACACCTCCTGATTTACTGACAATTATACTGAACTTGTTGATGTGCCAGTCCTCCTGTAGGTATTGTGTAATGTCCAGAAGTTGTACATGCTGCTTACTAGCTACTGTATACTGTTTGATGTCACACACTGGGTTTTCTCTCCCACAGGTGGAGGTTCTGGATGGCAGGACCAGGCAACAGCTTTGTTTTCTAGATAAGGTAGGTTTTTTATTATTATTATTTTTTATTTCACCTTTATTTAACCAGGTAGGCTAGTTGAGAACAAGTTCTCATTTGCAACTGTGACCTGGCCAAGATAAAGCATAGCAGTGTGAACAGACAACACAGAGTTACACATGGAGTAAACAATTAACAAGTCAATAACACAGTAGAGAAAAAAAGAGTTTATATACATTGTGTGCAAAAGGCATGAGGAGGTAGGTGGATAATTACAATTTTGCAGATTAACACTGGAGTGATAAATGATCAGATGGTCATGTACAGGTAGAGATATTGGTGTGCAAAAAAGCAGAAAGGTAAATAAATATAAACAGTATGGGGATGAGGTAGGTAAAATTGGGTGGACTATTTACCGATAGACTATGTACAGCTGCAGCGATCGGTTAGCTGCTCAGATAGCAGATGTTTGGTGAGGGAGATAAAAGTCTCCAACTTCAGCGATTTTTGCAATTCGTTCCAGTCACAGGCAGCAGAGAACTGGAACGAAAGGCGGCCAAATGAGGTGTTGGCTTTAGGGATGATCAGTGAGATACACCTGCTGGAGCGTGTGCTACGGATGGGTGTTGCCATCGTGACCAGTGAACTGAGATAAGGCGGAGCTTTACCTAGCATGGACTTGTAGATGACCTGGAGCCAGTCCTGACAAAACATTCAGGACATTCAGAAGTCTATAACAAGTGCATGAATTACAGTACAAATGGCAGGAGCTTGAACATCTAGCTTATCATGGAAGCATTTTAATATGTTGGTGTTACTTATACTCATATCACTGATATTTGGTCTCTATTTCCAGGTGGAGCCCCATGCTACAATAGGAGAAATCAAGAGTCTTTTTCACAAGTCATGTATGTGTTTGTTGACTTATAATCTAGTCTAGAATTTATATATTCCATGTGTGTAGCCAGACTGACTAGATGCTATGTCTATTGAGCCTGGAACTGTCAGAGGCAATGAGAACACTACAGCTGAAGTCTACTCCATTCTGATTACTTACTACTAGGCCTGCAGTCAAATTAAACTGTGTGTGTGTGTGTGTGTGTGTGTGTGTGTGTGTGTGTGTGTGTGTGTGTGTGTGTGTGTGTGTGTGTGTGTGTGTGTGTGTGTGTGTGTGTGTGTTTGCGCATGTGTGTGTGTGTGTCTCAGATCAACAGTTGTATCCAGCCAGACAGGACCTCAAGCTCGACCCCAGTAAGTGAATACTGTATGTGCTTAGATTACTAGTACTATCAATCTAAACTACAGCACAGTGTTGAGTTACTCAGTTTTACATCCGCATTTGTTTTGAAAGATTTCATTGAATTGGATATTTAATACAATACAATCTACAAAGTTAAAAGCTGAAACAAAAGCTAAACATCTAATAAAGGATTTGGGCTCCTGAGTGGCACAGCGGTCTAAGGCACTGCATCTCAGTGCAAGAGTGTTACTATAGTACCTGGTTCAAATCCAGGCTGTCTCACATCTGGCTATGATTGGGAGTCCCATAGGGTGGTGCACAATTGGCTGGAGTAGGCTGTCATTGTAAATTAGAATTTGATCTTAACTGACTTGCCTAGTTAAATAAAAGTAAAATAAAAAATTCCCTGATGTCCACATGAGATCATTAGGTTGTAAACAAGCATGTACACTCTCAATATACAGTGGCAAGAAAAAGTATGTGAACCCTTTGGAATTACATAAAATTGTATCTTCATCTAAGTCACAACAATAGACAAACCCAGTATGCTTAAACTAATAATATGTAAATTATTGTATTTTCTTTTCTATATTGAATACATAATTTAAACATACACAGTGTAGGTTGGAAAAAGTATGTTAACTCCTAGACTAATGACTTCTCCAAAAGCTAATTGGAGTCAGGAGTCAGCTAACCTGCAGTCCAATCAATGAGACGAGATTGGAGATGTTGGTTAGAGCTGCCCTGCCCCATAAAAAACACTCACAAAATTTGAGTTAGCTACTCATTTTAAATTTCAGCACTGTTGCTACTCTCCCTAGGAGTGGCCGTCCTGCAAAGTTGACTGGACGAGCACAGCGCAGAATGCTCAATAAGGTTAAGAAGAATCCTAGACTCTGTTGACGAGTCGACAATATGTCAAACACTAAACAAGAACGGTGTTCATGGGAGGACACCACGAAAAAAGCCACTGCTGTCCAAATAAAACATTGCTGCACGTCTGAAGACGGCTGGCAAGGAAGCGTGAGAGGCAGCCCCAAAAACATTTTTTGGGGGGGGTGGCACACAGGGAGTGTGGCAGAGTCAGGTAGTAGACCTGAGCCAACTCCCCGTGCTTACCGTGGCGAGCTTGGGACTGGTCAGGCCCCGTGCTATGGGGTAATATTAATGGTGTCGAGGCGGAGCGTTCACAGGCCAGTGTGCTCGGTGCCAGCGTCCCGCATTTGCCGGGTGGAAGCTGGCATACAGCCAGAACGGGTGGGGCCAGCTCGGTGCTCGAGACCGCCAGTGCGTCTCCACGGCCCAGTGTATCCGGTGCCTCGGCCAAGGAAGAGGCCTCCTGTATGTCTCCCCAGCCTGGTGAGTCCTGTGCCTGCTCCCAGAGCCAGGTCCCCTGTATGTCTCCCCAGCCTGGTGAGCCCGGAGCTGCCAGAGTCGCCCTCCAGCCCGGAGCTGCCAGAGTCGCCCTCCTGTCCGGGGCCCACTGCGAGGGTCCCCAGTCCAGGGTCGGCGGCGAGGGAGCGGGGTCCACGTCCCGCACCAGAGCCGCCACCGCGGATAGGTGCCCACCCAGACCCTCCCCTATAGGTTCAGGTTTTGTGGCCGGAGTCCGCACCTTTGGGGGGGGGTGTACTGTCACGCCCTGACCTTAGAGATCCTGTTTATGTCTCTATTTTGGTTTGGTCAGGGTATGAGTTGGAGTGGGCATTTTATGTTTTGTGTTCTATGTTTTCTATTTCTTTGTGTTTGGCCGGGTATAGTTCTCAATCAGGGACAGCTGTCTATCGTTTTCTCTGATTGGGAACCATACTTAGGCGCCCTTTTTTCCCACCTGTGTTTGTGGGAGGTTGACTCTGTTTAGAGCACTTTGCTTTTGAGCTTCACGGTTTGTTTTTGTAGTGTTTAGTGTTTTGTTTGGCATCATTTTGATTTAAAATAAAGAAAATGTATGCTCACCAAGCTGCACCTTGGTCCTCTCCTTTGAACAACCGTGACATCTATGGTGGAGGGAGCATCATGGTTCGGGACTGCTTTGCTGCCTCAGGGCCTGGAAGAATGAATTCACAAATGTATCAAGACATTTTGCAGGAGATTGTAAGGCTATCTGTCCGTCCAATTGAAGCTCAACAGAAGTTAGGTGATGCAACAGGACAATAACCCAAAATAGAGAAGTAAATCAACAACAGAATGGCTTGAACAGAAGACAAAACGCTTTCTGGAGTGGCCCAGTCAGTCCTGACCTCAACCCGATTGAGATGCTGTGGCATGACCTCAAGAGAGCGGTTCACACCAGACATCCCAAGAATATTGTGGAACTGAAACAGTATTGTAAAGAGGAATGGTCCAAAGTGCCTCCTGACCGTTGTGCAGGTCCGATCTGCAACTACAGAAAACGTTTGGTTGAGGTTATTGCTGCCAAAGGAGAGTCAACTTGTTATTAAATCCAAGGGTTCACATACTTTTTCCAAACTGCACTGAATGTTCACACGGTGTGTTCAATAAAGACATGTTATTAGTGTTATTAGTTTAAGCAGACTGTGTTTGTCTATTGTTGTGACTTAGATACAATTTTATGACCAATTTATGCAGAAATCCAGGTAACTCTAAAGGGTTCACATACTTTTTCTTCCCACTGTAGCTTATTACTGAAGAGCAAAGGTCTACCGTTATACAATCTCATTTAGCAGAAAACACTGTAGCTAAATGGGTCAATATCTGCCCTGTTGAGCTTACACTAAAATTACATTCAATTATTCTTCCATGTAACAGGTTAGGAGTAAGGTCACCTAGCTGAGCTTGTAGGACAAGAGAACATGAACAATGACTTGGTTCTAATAGAGAAATATTCTTAGAATCCAATACATTTTACATGGCAAATGAGGTCCTTGCTCTGTGAGAAAAGGAGCAGAACAACCAATCTCTGCAGTTTATTTTCACAAGGTCTTGTTTATAATGTTTTTTCAGAAGGAAAATCGCTGAGGGATGACGATGTATTACAAAACCTACCAGTTGGGACCACAGCAACCATATATTTTAAGGACCTGGGTCCACAGGTCGGGTGGACAATGGTAAGAGGCTGTGACATACTAAAGATTCAAACTGCAGTCCCCCATCAAACTCTTATTAACTTTGATATTTGACATGAGCCTCGTCTTTCAAGTCTCATGTTGATTTGACGTGTGTAATGACATCTTGGACATCTTAACCCTTTTCTTCTGTTGGCAGGTGTTTTTAGCAGAGTACCTTGGTCCTCTGTTTATCTACCTCCTGTTCTATTTCCGCGCTCCGTACATCTACTCACACCAGGATGTGTTCACCTCCAGCCCCTACTCAGTGGTCACGTAAGTCAGTCACTAACACTCCCAGTAATATACTGATCAGTTTTAGCTAACATCCACATCCAACACTTGTCTGTCTTTCTCTTTCTTTGCCTCCATCCCCCATCCCCCTCTCTTATCCTTACCTTTCTCTCTCTCTCCACCTGACGATCTTCCTTCCTATCTTCTCTTTGTCTTTCTCTCTTTCTCTTCTCTCCTTCAGACTAGCCTGTGCCTGTCACACCTGCCACTACATCAAGAGGTTGATAGAGGCTATCTTTGTGCACCGGTTCTCCCATGGTACCATGCCTCTCAGGACTATAGTCAGGGTATGGACCAAATACTCCAGAACACTGTTTCACTTTGACTTGAGCTACTTTACTTTAAGGCCATGCATTTTATAGTACTACTATCATACTTTACAGTGCTCCTTTACATTAGGGTCATGTACTTTACAGTACTACTATCATACTTTACAGTGCTCCTTTACATTAGAGGCATGTATTTTTACAGTACTACTATCATACTTTACAGTGTTCCTTTACATTTGGGTCATGTACTTTACAGTACATTGTCATTAACCACTACTGCTCCTTAAATTCTCAATACAAAACATACAGTGATGTTCTGTCATTGTCCTATCAAAGGCTTCTTATACACTGCAACAGTATAATTCTCTCATAGACATGCCATTGAAATACTTCACAATAATAACATATGACTTTAATTGGAAACACTGCCAATCTGACAGTATCTTTACTGGTGTTTTCCCTCTCTTTCTGTCAGAACTGTGTATATTACTGGGCCTTCTCAGCATGGTTAGCCTTCTACATCAACCATCCACTGTATACACCACCATGTAAGTCCTCTATCATTCAATTACCACTCAATGCCTCCACTCAATGCCACTCAAGACAGGAGACCCTCCTGTACTCCATAAATAGGTACACCACATCACAATAATAGGAATTATTGTGGGCTCACCAAAACATCTAAACTAACCACTGGCTTATATCTCTCCACAGCGTATGGGGATATGCAAGTGAACTATGCACTGGCCATATTTGTGGTATGTATTGCTGACAGACACCCAATGAGGTCATAAACATGAGACATCATTATTACAGATGACTTGGACGTGTGTGAACCCGATATGTGTTTGTGTTTTGACTGCAGCTCTGTGAGTTAGGGAATTTCTCCATTCACGTGGCCCTGAATAACCTCAAGGCAGAAGGTGGGCCCAAGTGCAGAAGGTTCCCTCACCCGACGAAGAACCCATTTACATGGCTGTTCTTCTTCGTGTCCTGCCCCAATTATACCTACGAGGTAAGGCTGAAGGATATGTTTTATTTAACTAGGCAAGTCAGTTAAGAACAAATTCTTATTTACAATGACGGCCTAGCCCTATGCAAGGATAGACTATGCCAAACCTGGACGATGCTGGGAAGATTGTGCGCCGCCCTATGGGACTCCCAATCACAGCCGGTTGTGATACAGCCTGGTATCAAACCAGGGTCTGTAGTGACGTCTCTAGCACTGAGATGCAGTGCCTTAGACCGCTGCGCCACTTGGGAGCCCTATGACAATGTGTTCTGACTATATAGCAGAGGTTTATGGAATGCTCAATGTTTGCTAGTCGGGAAGAGTCACACACGTCTGTTAATAATATGGAATATCAATGGAGTAACAAAATATCTGTATTTCTTATATTTAGGTAGGAGCCTGGGCGAGTTTCTCTGTCATGACCCAGTGTCTACCAGGTCAGTTGATTCATATCATATTTTAAAATTTTTCTTGTTTTCTAGTATCTAATTAATATGTTGGCCATTTTACTCACCCAGGCATTTAATATACACAACTCGTTTGTGTGTTGCACTTTGTTGCCACTAAGGTACAATACACGCTCTATTATTTTTTCCATCTCTCCACAGTGGCCTTGTTCACCTTCTTAGCTTTCATCCAGATGACCATCTGGGCCAAAGGGAAGCATAAAACCTACTCCAGGGAATTTAAGGACTACCCTCACCTGCGCATGCCAATCATCCCGCTCCTCCTCTGACCACGCTACAAAGGTTTACCATTCGGACTGGAGCATTGGGGTCTTCAGCCTGCTTGAAAGGTTGTGATCATTAGTGGGTTACTGTGTTTCTCACAAAGCAAGAAGACCCACTGCTCCTTCATCTATCGCCATGGCAATGGTCTGTTATCTTTTCAACAACCACCTATGCAAGGATAGACTATGCCATTGTCTTAGAAAGAGGAGGAAACCAACCGTGTTGAAGATTCATAGACATGGAGTACTGTTGACGTGTGGATGAGCTTTTAATGAATATATAATAGTGAATTGACAGAAAGGAATGTCTCATCTCAACAATACTGTTGATGAACTGCTAATGATAATTTCTGCATTGATAATGTTTAGTTCAATCATTGAAACACAGCCATATTAATGGGTTATTGGTATTAGTCCTGTTACTGATCATGTACAGTGCAGCTACTGAATGTTCCGACAATTGTTGGCATTCTTAGTCTACAGAGTGGCAATCATCTGAAAACTATGAAGTTATGAATATATGATTGAAGTTCTATATAATCTACCATATTATTTGTTAACAAGTTATTGTCATTTCCTAGAGAAAACTTGTGTAACTTGATATCATATACCCGCTAAGGAAGTCTTTATTATGACTGAAGTGTAACGGGGCTATTTTCAGTAGGGAAAGCTGAGTTCTACAACCACGAGATGGAACACAGAACTAGGAGATGTCTAAGTTTGCAAGCTGATTATTTCCCCCTCTACAATGAAGCTGTACGTGTTTGAATGTAACGAACAACCTGATGCTTTTACCTTTGTCAGACAGTTGAGGATAATTCAGTCATGTATTACTTTATATATCGTTCAAGATAACTACGATCTGTCAAATTCTCAGGTGTTACTAGATGCAACAGGTACTGTTTACATACTGTACAAATGATAGCCAAACTCGTTTTGTATACAAAGTGTAAATATCAAATAAATCATTTCGATCATTTCAAAGATAAGTCTTCTATCGTGTCAATGTATGTAAAAGGAGAGTCATGCATATTTCACAAAGAATCAATCAGTGTTTACAGAAAATATTTATTGGAAATTATTATTATTGCAGAGACAATTTATATATATATATATATATTTTGTTGTAAAAATAATCTATGATTTGCAAACTAATCATTTATCTGCCATTTACATAGAACTTAAAAATTGCATACACACAAGGAAGCGCAATGTTTGAACAGAACATATAGGCTTACAAAATCAGATCATCATTTCAATATGAATTCAATAACAGCAAATGTATTTTTACAGTCAAATTCTATATTGCACTAGTAGATTTTCATTTATCAAAAAACAAAGGCCAAACAAAACGGATCATCTTCCTTGGCAGTATACGAGCATATGAAGCGGATACAGGCTTTGTTTTTGGTAACAGTTCAATGTTACAATTTTCTTGCAGAAATGTAGCGCTGCAACTGCTGGGAATACGTTTCTTCTTTCAATCAGTCTCTCACCAGTCACCAGTAGTGTCACCAACTAGTCTCTCACCAGTCACCAGTAGTGTCACCAACTATCTCTCACCAGTCACCAGTAGTGTCACCATCTAGTCTCTCACCAGTCACCAGTAGTGTCACCAACTAGTCTCTCACCAGTCACCAGTAGTGTCACCAACTAGTCTCTCACCAGTCACCAGTAGTGTCACCAACTAGTCTCTCACCAGTCACCCGTAGTGTCACCAACTAGTCTCTCACCAGTCACCAGTAGTGTCACCAACTAGTCTCTCACCAGTCACCAGTAGTGTCACCAACTAGTCTCTCACCAGTCACCAGTAGTGTCACCAACTAGTCTCTCACCAGTCACCAGTAGTGTCACCAACTAGTCTCTCACCAGTCACCAGTAGTGTCACCAACTAGTCTCTCACCAGTCATCAGTAGTGTCACCAACTAGTCAACATTCTTCACTATCCTCCACGTTCCTCTAGGAGCGTTCAATTCCCCAGACAACTATTCCTGTCTGAGTTTCTGGTGTGTGTGTGTGTGTGTGTGTGTGTGTGTGTGTGTGTGTGTGTGTGTGTGTGTGTGTGTGTGTGTGTGTGTGTGTGTGTGTGTGTGTGTGTGTGTGTATGTGTGTGTGCATGTGTGTGGGTGTGGGTGTGTGCGAGTGTTTAAGCACAAACGCGCATGTGTGTGTGTCTGTGCGTGTGGGGAGGGACGGTTCATTTCCCCAGACAACTTAGGGGTGTGACCTTGATTTCTTTTCTCCGTGCCCCAGCGGCCCTTGGGTGCAGCACCATGCCGTCGTCCTCTCCTGACTGCTGCTTGGCAAAGTTCACAAACACCTGGTGAGAGGAGAGAGATACACCAGGCAATAAACACAGTCAAGAACCAAAATGGACGCTTATTAACCTTGGATAAAAATGAGAAAAGAACACGATACCTGGGGGGATACACATACCAAAGAATAAACATCTTACATTCACAGAATTTCACAGAATGAAGAACCAAAAAGTCAGCCTATTATCCTTTGAAGTCCTGCAAGACGGCATGAGGAAAAATGACACTGGATAGAAGATGGCTGACGTGTAAGAATGTGGGTGACGCAGGAGTCTATTTAACACATGGCCACACAACTTGAGAAACGGTGTCAGAATACGATGGTTTCAATTCCATCTATATTTACTTTTCTTATCAATAGATGCAACTATTGAGAGGTACTGTATTTGTTACATCAAATACTAACAATGGAGGGTGCAAGTATTGGTATTTTGGTTGTTGTTGTTTTTACCCCTAAGTCCAGAGATTTCTTAGGTGTTTCTTACTAAACTTCAATCAATATAGAACACACAATATATTTCCTGGCTACTGTCCATTCATCTCTGTTTAGTAATTATCTCATGAGCCATTCTCAAAGTCTCTGTCTCGCTAGCTAGACCTTCAATAATAAAGTTGAGAGAGAAAGACTAGCTGAGTGTTTACCTGATCTAGTGTCGTCTGGGAGACGGTGTAGTCCTCTATATTGAGGCGGTCCTTGTTGGCCAGGACCAGCTGGAAGATCCTAGCCAGGGAGGAAGAGGCGATTTCATACTGCAGAGTGTTGTAGTGCTTCTCCCTCTGGACACAGCCAGGGAAGGTGCTCTCCATGAAGGCCTCGGCTGGGTTCAGGTCTGGGGGACAACCTGGTGTGGAGGCCTGGATCTTCATCGTGACCACGTAACCATCACCAAACCTACAAAACACACAGTCCAATACAATCCAGGGCTGGTTAGACTCATAGTAGATAATTGGGTACAGATGAAGAAGGTACATGAATTACAGCAGGGAAATTGTATTTTCTTTTAAGAGTTTATACTGTAATATTAAGGCAGTAGCGTTAACGTTGTCAGTATCAGATCTACACACTAAACTCTTCGGTAGTAACTATATCTGAAGTAAATAGAGACAGAACCTACTTGTATTTGAGGTGCTGGATGGTACCAAGACACTGGAAGGTGCCATTGACCATAATAGCCAGACGGGTACACAGAGCCTCACACTCCTCCATACTGTGTGAGGTGAGGACCACTGCTCGGCCATCTTGGATTACACTCATTATGGAGTTCCACAGGAAACGACGTGAGTGGGGGTCCATGCCTGTCGTGGGCTCGTCCTGGATAGTAACACACATAGAAACATCTTCAGATACACACTAGCAAGCAGGATACAGAACCATTTCTGATTTCCCCTTAACCCCCTAACTGAAGGCCCATGGGTGACTCCAGTAATGGTAAGCTCACCAGCAGGACCAGAGGAGGACAGCCGATCATGGCAATGGCTGTGGATAGTTTTCTCTTGTTGCCGCCGCTGTAGGTCCCGGCTGTGTGGCCAGCATAGTCAGCCAGACCCAGCTTCTGAATTGCCCAGTCTGCCACCTGAGGCAGCAGAAGGACACATTATTGCCACCTCTGCCTGGCTAAATAAATAAATAAATAAATAAATAATAATACAATAATAATTTATTTGGTTTTGCATATCCCAACTCTCCCTGAGACAACTTCGGAGAGTGAGGTCATGGCCAGGGTCAATAAAGGGTAGATAAACAAATGGGTTTGTGAAATACATTAACACACTGAGGTGGATATAGCTATTCATTTGAGTTCAAAAACGTTCATTGTTCTAATCATGACCCTAACCCTAGCCTCTAAACTCAGAACCTAACCCCTGACCTATGACCACAGCCTCACCCTGCTGATCTCGGACTCAGGCACCCCTCTGAGGCGGGCATACAGATGGAGGTGCTCTCTGCCAGTCAGCAGATCATCTATGGCATCAAACTGGGGGCAGTAGCCCATGTTCTGGTGCACGTCCAGGATATTGGTAAGGATGCTGCAGGGACAGGGAAGAAAGGTACGATTACAGGTGAAAAGCATAGGGCTGTGCTCTGGTGTGCCACAGGACTCTGTTTTAGGTCCACTGTTATTTACTAATGATATCAACAGCATCGGTAAAAACATTGATCATGCCAACTGTGATTGAGGAAGCATATGGCAATATGGCAATGCCCCATGCCCTGTACCTGTGACCAGTGACAGAGGCTTCTCCTGAGCTGACATCAGTGTCTCCGGTCAGCATTTTAAAGGTGGTGGTCTTCCCTGCTCCGTTCACACCCAGGAGCCCAAAGCACTGGGGAGAGAAGAAGGGGAGAAAAGGATGATGAGAAAATATTTTATCACTGGGTCTCTACACGTCACCTTCCCGTGCTGTATAGCTGTGGTACTAAACTCAGAAAAAAAAGAAATGTCCCCTTTTCAGGATGCTGTCTTTCAAAGATAATTTGTTAAAATCCAAATAACTTCACAGATCTTCATTGTAAAGGGTTTAAACACTGTTTCCCATGCTTGTTCAATGAACCATAAACAATTAATGAACATGCACCTGTGGAACGGTCGTTAAGACACTAACAACTTCTAGAAGGTAGGCAATTAAGGTCACAGTTATCAAAACTTAGGACACTAAAGAGGCCTTTCTACCGACTCTGACAAACACCAAAGGAAAGATGCCCAGGGTCCCTGCTTATCTGCGTGAATTTGCCTTAGGCATGCTGCAAGGAGGCACGAGGACTGCAGATGTGGCCAGGGCAAAGAATTGCAATGTCCGTACTGTGAGACATCTAAGACAGCGCTAAAGGGAGACAGAATGGACAGCTAATTGTCCTCACAGTGGCTGACCACGTGTAACAACACCTGCACAGGATCGGTACATCCGAACATCAGGGAAGATATCCTCCTCCCTCATGTGGTACCTTTCCTGAAGGTTCATCCTGACATGACCCTCCAGCATGACAATGCCACCAGCCATACTGCTAGTTCTGTGAGTGATTTCCTGCAAGACAGGAATGTCAGTGTTCTGCCATGGCCAGCGAAGAGCCTGGATCTCAATCTCATTGAGCACGTCTGGGACCTGTTGGATCGGAGGGTGAGAGCTAGGGCCATTCCCCCCAGAAATATCCTGGAACTTGCAAGTGCCATGGTAGAAGAGTGGGGTAACATCTCACAGCAAGAACTGGCAAATCTGGTGCAGTCCATGAGGAGGAGATGCACTGCAGTACTTAATGCAGCTGGTGGCCTCCCTTTGTTCAGGGACATAGTATTCCATTTCTGTTAGTCACATGTCTGTGGAACTTGTTCAGTTTATGTCTCAGTTGTTGAATCTTGTTATGTTCATATAAATATTTACACATGTTAAGTTTGCTGAAAATAAACGCAGTTGACAGTGAGAGGACGTTTCTTTTTTGCTGAGTTTATATAGAGGTCTATAGTATAGAGTGGTACTGTACTGACCTCCCCAGGTGACACTCCCACACAGATCCTGTCCACAGCTGGCTTTGTCTTCCCCATGTATGTCTGGGAGGAGAGAAAGAGAGCAAGAGAGAGAGAGAGAGCGAGAGAGCGCGAGAGAGAGAGAGAGAGAGAGAGAGAGAGAGAGAGAGAGAAATAGAGAGAGGAAGAGAAAGAGAGAGATTGAGAAAGATATAACGATCTTGTTCACACTGCAAATTATTGAGTCAATAACCGAGAAACACATAACACAGGAGTCCTGAGTGGTCAGTCAGTTAGTTAGTTAGTCAGTTAGTTAGTTAGTTAGTTAGTTAGTTAGTTAGTTAGCATACCTTGGTGAGGTCTCTAATCTTTAAGATGTCATTCTTGCTTCCCCCATTATAGATGCGTTCTCTCTCCTGGGCCACATCCACGTCTTCCTCCATGATGGGATCCGTCTTACAATCTGTGATCCTATTACAGGTAAGAGGTCAGAGGTTTAAGGTAAGTGGCGAAGTGCTGTTCTGGACTGCTCTCACAATCAATAACGCATAGAGTTACCGGTACTAGTCAACTGGTAATGGTCAACAGAGTCATACGATTCTGATCCAACAGATTCAAAAACACCATACAAAGATGAATTAGCTTCACCAATTAGATGATCTTTTAAAGTACTACAGCAATGTAGACTTGTATATTAGATGTGAAGTGAAGCTGTTGGTTACCAGTGATCCAGGAAGAAGCGGTACTGGATCAGGATGTTCATGATGAAATAGACAAAGCCCTCAACAGCCATGAAGACCAGGTTCTTCCCTACAAAGTCCCAACTGTAGGGGTCCAGACTGAAGTCCTCACCTGACACACACAAAGCAAAGCAAACAGGATCAGCATGTGTGTCACGCCCTGGTCTAAGTATTTTGTGTTTTTCTTCATGTATTGGGTCAGGCCAGGGTGTGGCATGGGGTTTTTGTATTGTTGTGTGTTTTGTCTTGGGGTTTTGGTGTGTATGTATTGGGATTGTAGCTAGTGGGGTTATCTGGCAAAGTCTATGGCTGTCTGGAGTGGTTCTCAATCAGAGGCAGGTGTTTATCGTTGTCTCTGATTGGGAACCATATTTAGGCAGCCATATTCTTTGAGTTTGTCGTGGGTGATTGTCCTATGTGTCCTTGTTCCTATCTTTGTTAGTTTTCACAAGTATAGGCTGTTTTCGTTTCGTTATTTACATTCTTTGTTTTGTAGTGTTTGTGTTACTTCGTGTTTACGTTATTCATTAACATGGATCGCAATCTACACGCTGCATTTTGATCCGACTCTCCTTCACAACTAGAAAGCCGTAACAATGTAGCATGGAATAATCCGCATTCGTACACCATCTGATCTAACCGATGTGTGAGAAGTGGGAAAAGTTTGAGTGCTGACAACACGGAATATGCTCCTGTTACACTTTAATCAGTCAGCTTATCTTCACGTAACACATTCATCAAGAACTGGGTGATGGTGCATGCACACTCGGTGGCAGATGCTCCGATAGTCTCCTATATCCACTACCCACCGACAGTGCCCTCGGGGAGTATTCAGACTGTTCACTTTTTACACATTTTGATATTTTACAGCCTTATTCTAAAATTGATTAAATAAATAAAAATGTTCAGCAATCTACACACAATACCCCATAATGACAAAGGGAAAACAGGTTTGTAGAAATAATTGCAAATGTATTACAAATAAAAAACTGAAATAGCTTATAGACATCAGTATTCAGACACTTTGCTATGAGACTCGAAATTGAGCTCAGGTGCATGCTGTTTACATTGATCATACTTGAGATGTTTCTACAACTTGAATGGAGTAATCGGGAGATAAGGGCCTTGGTCAGGGAGGTGACCAAGAACCCAATGGTCACTCTGACAGAGCTCTATAGTTCCTCTGTGGAGATGGGAGAACCTTCCAGAAGGACAACCATCTCTGCAGCACTCCACCAATGAGGCCTTTATGGTAGAGTGGCCAGATGGAAGTCAGTCCTCAGTAAAAGGCACATGACAGCACACTTGGAATTTGCCAAAAGGCACCTAAAGAATCTCAGACCATGAAAAACAAGATTCTCTGGTCTGATGAAACCAAGATGGAACTCTTTGGCCTGAATGCCAAGCGTCACATCTGGAGGAAACCTAAAATCAAATCAAAATGTATTTGTCACTGCGCCGAATACAACAGGTGTAGACCTTACAGTGAAATGCTTACTTACAGGCTCTAACCAATGGTGCGAAAAAATAAGAAAAAAAGTATATGTGTGTGTGTGTGTGTGTGTGTGTAGGTAAGTAAAGAAATAAAACAACAGTAAAAAGACATATGAAAAAAGAGTAGCTAGGTTATATAGAGACACCTGTTAGGCTTATTGAGGTAGTATGTACGTGTAGGTATGGTTAAAGTGACTATGCATATATGATAAACAGAGAGTAGCAGAAGCGTAAAAAGAGGTGTTGGCGGGTGGTGGGACACAATGCAGATAGCCCAGTTAGCCAATGTGCAGGAGCACTGGTTGGTCGGGCCAATTTAGGTAGTATGTACATGGATGTATAGTTAAAGTGACTATGTATATAAGATAAACAGAGTAGCAGCAGTGTAAAAGAGGGGTTGGGGGGGCACACAATGCAAATAGTCCGGGTAACCACTTGTTCAGGAGTCTTATGGTTTGGGGGTAAAAACTGTTGAGAAGCCTTTTTGTCCTAGACTTTGCACTCCAGTACCATGCGGTAGTAGAGAGAACAGTCTATGACTGGGGTGGCTGGGGTCTTTGCCAGTTTTTAGGGCCTTCCTTTGACACCGCCTGATGTAGAGGTCCTGGATGGCAGGCAGCTTTGCCCCAGTGATGTACAGGCCGTACGCACTACCCTCTGAAGTGCCTTGCGGTCGGAGGCCGAGCATTTGCCATACCGGGCAGCGATGCAACCGGTCAGGATGCTCTCGATGTTGCAGCTGTAGAACCTTTTGAGGATCTCAGGACCCATGCCAAATCTTTTTAGTTTCCTGAGGGGGAATAGACTTTGTCATGCCCTCTTCACGACTGTCTTGGTGTGTTTGGACCAATCTAGTTTGTTGTAGAGAATGGGGACGTGCTCGGTGCTCCTTTTCCTGTAGTCCACAATCATCTCTTTAGTCTTGGTTACGTTGAGGGATAGGTTGTTATTCTGGCACCACCCGGTCAGGTCTCTGACCTTCTCCCTACAGGCTGTCTCGTCATTGTCGGTGATCAGGCCTACCACTGTTGTGTTGACAGAAAACTTAATGAAGGTGTTGGAGTCGTGCCTGGCCATGCAGTCATGGGTGAACAGGGAGTACAGGAGGGGACTGAGCACGCACCCCTGCGGAGCTCCAGTGTTTAAGATCAGCGTGGCAGATGTGTTGCTACCTGCCCTCACCACCTGGGGGTGAAGCATAGGATATTACAGTTTTTGATGTCCCGTTGGTAGGATATTCGTGATCGTACGTCCTCTAGTTTATTGTCCAATGATTGCACGTTGGCGAGTAATATTGACAGTAACGGCAGCTTTCCTAGTTGTCTTATGCAGGTCCAGGCGAGGCATCCGGCTCTTCTTCCTCTGCGTCGCTTCCTTTTGCAAATAATTGGGATGTCTACCCTGTGGGGTGTTTGGAGAAAATCGTGTGAGTCCTGCTTGCTGCTGTTGTTGTTGTTGTTGTTGTTGTTGAAGAAATCTTTGTATAGTCCGAGGTGAGTGATCGCTGTCCTGATATCCAGAAGCTCTTTGTATAGTCCGAGGTGAGTGATCGCTGTCCTGATATCCAGAAGCTCTTTGTATAGTCCGAGGTAGTGATCGCTGTCCTGATATCCAGAAGCTCTTTGTATAGTCCGAGGTGAGTGATCGCTGTCCTGATATCCAGAAGCTCTTTGTATAGTACGAGGTGAGTGATCACTGTCCTGATATCCAGAAGCTCTTTGTATAGTCCGAGGTGAGTGATCGCTGTCCTGATATCCAGAATGCGCTTTTCTTCTGTAAGATACGGTTGCAGAAACGTATGTACAAAATCATTTACAAATATCACGAAAAACCCCCACAAAATAGCACAATTGTACAATTGGTTTGGAGACCTTAAAACGGCGGCCATCTCCTCCGGCGCCATTTTTTAAACCTGGCACTATCCCTACGGTGAAGCTTGGTGGTGGTGGCAGCATCATGCTGTGGGGTTGTTTTTCAGCGACAGGGACTGGGCGACTAGTCAGGCTTGAGGGAAAGATGAACGAGGCAGTACAGAGAGATCCTTGATGAAAACCTGCTCCAGAACGAAGATTCACCTTCCAACAGGACAACGACCCTGAGCACACAGCCAAGACAACGCAGGAGTGGCTGCGGGACAAGTCTCTGAATGTCCTTGAGTGGCCCAGCCAGAGCCTGTACTTGAACCCAATCAAACATCTCTGGAGAGACCTGAAAATAGCTGTGCAGCAACGCTCCCCATCCAAACTGACATAGCTTGAGAGGATCTACAGAGAATGGGAGAAACTTTTTAGAGTACCCGATGCGCGCAGCAAATTGGAGATTCACTTGCGGGAGTAGCACGCACGCTCGTCCACGCGCTGCTGGTGAGTCTGATTGCAATTATGGAATTGTACCAAATCAAGTCTATAAAAGGTTGGAATACTTTATTGACAGCATCCCATTTACACAAATGGTAAAAGTCACTAACAATATGTAATTAGAAAATACACACAAAAGGCATTTATTCTTGGAGATTACATGTACAGTGTAGAATGAAGATAATTATCTGTAACGTTTTTCTTAGCACAAATTGTTACATAAGTTTAGTCTCTATAGTAGAGGAACGCTTGTCACCTCAATTTCATTTATTTCACTAGCAAATGCGAGTGAACTGATGGCAGTTTAGAGCCCACTGAATGTCCATCTTATGTTCGCTAACGTTAGCTTGAAACAATTAGTGTTTGCCTTTCCACAACACACGTCCACGTGTTTACGTACAGCTGACAGTCGGCAAACTCAGCATCACAACAAACAGGAGGGACAGACACGAGGAAGCTACGTTGAATAATGATGTATTCATCTCCATGTCCGTTGACACAAACTCCGTACATGTCTGTGTGTTGCAGCTCGAGAATCGGGATGTTAGATTTACTCAGTGGATTTATTTTTTATTAAAATGTTGTTGTTTTTTAAAGTTTAAAAATAAATAAAATCAGGCCCTATTCATTTCGACATACTTTTAACTCGGATCTCATATCTGTGTACATTGACAGAAAATTGCGTAGTTGGTAGCAAATGCATGCATGTTGACAGGTCTGCAATTTTAGAATAAAGCTGTAATGTAACAAAATGTGAAACTTTCGGAAAGCTCTGTACCTAGCTAACCACACTCAGTCGCCACTGGCTTTGACTGGTCTTATCAGCCGATTAGGGGAAAGCTTATTCAGATCCACAAGTTATTTAAGAAGTGTCTTGGGTGTAAATCTCCTAGAGCTTCGGCAGGACAAATACACAGCATCATGTTTCAGAGGCAGTCGGCCCGACCCGGGGCCATCCGAGGCCAATGGTATTCCCGTCCTGTTATGGCATTCTGAATGCATCAGGATTTTGGCTTTGGGGTCTGGAGATGTCCAAGACCTGCACAACAGGCTAGGGTTGCTAGCGGCATTTCTCTGCTGACCAATCAGAATGCAGACCTTGGAGCGAGTGGTGGGGGTGGCAAGGGGTTGAAGGGGGTGAGGGGTTTGGAGGGTGACGGGGCAGGGGGTGTGAGGGGTGGAGGGGGTGTGACTCACCAAAGCGGGCATAGACGTCAGTAACAGCCTGATTCATAGCCATGTCGATCAGACCCCGGCCAAGACAATAGTGGGGGAAGATCAGCAGCATTTTCTTCAGCAGCTGGTTACACTTATACAGCGCCTGAGAGAAGCAGGAAGTTAGAGTGATACATAAATAAAGGGAGGGAGTGGGGGAGAGAGAGAGGGGAGGGGGAGGAAGAGACAGAAATGGAGGGCCAAACCACACAGTAGAATCGAGTCACTCAACAAGTACTAGTATTTGAAGAGTCATTGAGCAGGGGGTAGAGACAGACAGGTCTGTGAGTAAGTACAGGAAGCGTTTATCCCAGGCTGTGCTCTCCACTCACCGCTGTGCTGTCAAACAGGTCAAGGATGAAGGTGATAGCACTGCTGTTGATGCCAATGAACAGGTTGATGCAGGACAGAGAGACGTAGGCTGTGCTGGGAATACTGAAGATGTAGGACATGGGGTACATCATGGGCGTCACAGACCACCTGCAGTGAACCGAGACAGGTAGGGAGGGTTTTTCTCATTGTTTGATCAAGCTTATATTTTTTAGGATCATCTTAACATTTACATGTGGTCCTTGCCAAAATGTTCATTCTAGAAGAAGGGTTTCCTCTGGTCCAGAATGTCAGCTTATTCTGTTACTGTTGGATGGAGTTGAGTGGCGTGAGCAGCACTATAAACCTGCTACAGGTTTAGCCCCATTAACACCACTCAAGTTCTCGTCGCCTGTATCACTGTACAGTACAATCCATTCATCATTTAGAGCATGCTATAAAGAGCTGTTCGAAGATGCACTCTCCAAGAATAAATTACCACTAACCTAAATCTGTAACCTTCCACCTTTAGCCCAAGTAAACGGGGCGTACTGTAGTACACTGACTTACCCATAGAGCATGAGCAGGGCTGTCAGGGGTTGGAGGTTGGTTGGCGACGTGTAGCACTTCTTGTCAAAGACCATGAAAATAGCCACCACCAGTGCTGCACTGATAGAGTAATTCACCTGATGAGGGGGAAGTGGCACAATGAATGTCAAGCCCTATGTAGAAAGATCAAACGTATCTCTCAATCCGTTGGGCTGTTTGAGTGGACACGTATTCCCTTCGGTAATAAACTACATGACATTAGGTGGAATACGGTATGTCACAGATGGTAAATAACGTTTCTACAACCTATCACTTCACTGTGATCTCTCTTCACTGGAATGATCTGCCATGCCACATTGATATAGATCATTTAAGAGAGTGGGTAGCCTCGCCACGAACCGTTTTGGCATGTCAAGAACTTGGTGTGTGTGTCAATGTGAGATTGGAGAGAGTATGACGGGAGACATACCATGTCCCAGAGGAAGTTGGCCATCCAGTAGATGACGGGACTGACCCCGCTGACGAACTGGAGGTGTTTGGCCTGGGTCACCCTCTCCTGGATGAGGTAGAGCACAAAGGAGGCTGGGACAAAGGACATGGCGAAGACAACACAGATAGCCACCATCGCATCCACTGAGGTGCTCAGACTAGGAGAGGAGAGGAGAGGGAGTAGGGTTAGATAGCCACCACCACATCCACTGAGGTGCTCACAGGGACACAGAACGGGGTTAGGTGATCCAGGAGATCTGTCTTTAATCACCTCAACTGATTGGCTAGTACTCACACAGTGTCCTAAAGTATTAAATCTCCTGAAAGGCCAGTACTCACACAGTGACTTCAGACAATTGTTCCTTGGTAAGGTTGAGAGGGTGGTTGATGGTGGTGATGCCGTATACATCCAGGCTGGCATCTTTGGGCAGGTTGGCTCTGAGGATGGCGTTGTTGGCCACGTTCATGAAGGCCACCATGGCATGCCAGCCCTTGTTGTTGTACCACACCTTCAAAAATACAGAATGGACATTCTAGTGAATCTTCTTTTGCTGGTGTATGGTACAAAAGTAAGACAGTGGATTTGCAGTAGAGGGTTAAATTGTATACAGTGTAGACAAGTGCAATATATGCCTTGCCTTGACATTGTATTCACTCTCCATGTAGCGGAGGAAGGTTCCTATGTCCTTCAGAGTTTGTTTGGAGTATTTACCCTGAAAAGAAGAGTACCATGATTGGTTACATGGACATTTACAGGGCTGTTGAAGTGTGTAAAGATCCACACCAGAGACATCTTTAGTAGTCGTACCCCAGTAACATTGAGCAGTCGTCCCAGCTGTGACGCTGCGTCCTGGATGGTCTTAGGGTCCACATCTAACACAGGAAGCTGTCCCCCGACAGATATACCTCCATACCTGGATGACAGACAACAGACAACACATATACCTCCATATCTGAACACCAGGAGTAAGACAGCGTACTCAGTGAGAGCTGAAACTCCTTATACAATAACGGTACTATGCCCCTGGCCACCAGAGGGCGCTACAACATCACTTTACATTACATCATTACATTACCTAGATCATTGCAAATATACTACGTTTCGAATTTTGTAAAATATGGAAATAGTACCTTTGTTCATTCACCCAGTATTTGCTCTTCAAACTGAACAAGAAAGACATATGAATTCTACTATTAGAGCTGTGTATGTAGAACAGAAGAAAGTAGATGAAGGCTGAAATAGTTCCACAGTACCTGGCCTTGATGAGGGAGGGGTAAGTCTTCACCAGGTAATCAGAGATATTCCTGCCTGTTAGGTCCACCACAACATCACCTGTCGATTGGATCCTCTATAATACAACACACGCACGCACGCACACACACACACACACACACACACACATGAACAAACAGTGTATGTATAACTGTGTGCATTGGTGACTGACTGGGATTTAAACCGGGGCCACCTGATTACCACAATATTGTATCAGCCCAGTTAAAGCCTATGCAAATGTCTCCACTAACCTGTGGTGGTGTTATCCCCCCTGCTCCCTCAGGGCAGACAGGCAGCATGGTGAGTTTCCTAGGGGTACTACACTGGCAGCCTGGGGAAGGGTTAACTGCGGTCCACTCTGGTCCATCCAACATGTCTATCAGAGCAGGGTTCAGTAGCGGCATCTCCCACTCCGTTGTGATGTTATTACATGGGAAATCCCTATACCGGGAGCACGCATGCACACATGCACATTGTTACACTTGAAGTGCCTATCAGGATCAACATGATACACAAAATCATTTTTCGGGCATATGCAACGACGCCTCCCTCCTCCCCTAGTGTTTGTTACTTTTGGGCATACAGTAGCCGACATGATATCAGTAACTATGACATTCTTTAAGAAGGTCTCAAACTCAAGCCTAGCGCACATCTGGCCTGCGAGTTGCTTTCTGGCCCCCAGACTGATATCTGACTCCTATTGGAATCGAGTCTTAAAGTGATGCTATACTTCGACACTTAGCAAACAGAGGATATTGTATGGTAAGTGAACTGTCCCTGGTCAACACTCACTCCAGAGGTTCATCCACCATGCAGCGAGTCCCAAAGCCAGGCTTGTTCAGCAGCACCTCTCCAAAGTACCTCATCTCAGGGTCCAGGATACGCTCGTTACTGGAAGATGGCACATCCAACAGTCAACAGCAGTCTTTATCAAACGTGATCAAAATCCACATAATCATTTGCGACTTTTGCGTTCTACTCATGTGTTGTGCCAGTGGAATTGCACTTCCTCAGACTGAATCTGCTCTGAATTGGCTGGACGAGTGATTTAACAAATGTTGCTAGACTCAGGGCAGGACAGAAGTCTCTATGCTCACCTGAAGAAGGTGAACTGTCGTCCATACATCCAGGGACTAAGGGTCAGGCTGGGGTACTCTCCAAACGGAGGTACGATCGTAGTGAACATCAGTGATACGAACACAAAACTGGCAGGCAAAACTATCTGAAGAAGCCAAACAAAAGTACACAGGGACGTTTCCATATTCAAATTCTGCATCATGAAACTGGAACCATCAAGAAATGTGTAACATTATTGCACATTATTATAAATAGGGATTTATAGCCAATGCACATGATAGAGGGGACACAAAATGCACGGCGCAAACAGCCGTCTGTGGAGAATGGTACCTGAGCAAAGAAGTCCTTATGTGATCTTGTGGCGTGGTGAAACCGTTTGATGAGCAGGGCAAATAACTGTTTCAAGACCAGACAGACACCTTTGACCTGTCTAGAGCCCCGCCCCTCGCTGCCCTCCGAGCCCCCAGAATTCCCCTGCCTGTTGGCCTCGGTCTCCCCGTCTGCCTCTGTAACGTAGGGAGAGGTTGGGAGTTAAATGTTCCCTGTCTGCAGACAGAAAGAGTGATACTACACAGCTTAAATGGTCTTCTACAGTGATAGCCATAAACACTCTGCATGATCTGCAAGCCTGCAGCGCCACCACTCAGCGTAAGACTGAATCTATGACAGCTTCCTGTAATGCCACTAGAGAACAGTATATGGGTCAATAATTGACGTTGATAGTCTTAGTTTAAAGGCCATGGCTTATAAAATATCTGTTCATTATAGCCATTGCAGCATTATAGCCATTGCAGCATTATAGCCATTGCAGCATTATTGCCATTGCAGTAGTTTCTAGCTTGTTGCTTGTAGCTTGTCACCTTCAGATTGGTCGACATAAAGTGCTACTTTGTTGTGTCCTACACTGGGTCGAGGTGTCTGCTGCCACAATCTCTGGTCTGGGGGGTAGATGACGGCAAATTCAACATAACTGTCACACACATAACATCACAGTACAGTACTGTACAGTCTTCACACAGAACATCACAGTACAGTACTGTACAGTCTTCACACAGAACAGCACAGTACAGTACTGTACAGACCAACACACAAAACATCACAGTACAGTACTGTACAGTCTTCACACAGAACATCACAGTACAGTACTGTACAGTCTTCACACAGAACAGCACAGTACAGTACTGTACAGTCTTCACACAGAACAGCACAGTACAGTACTGTACAGTCTTCACACAGAACAGCACAGTACAGTACTGTACAGACCAACACACATAACATCACAGTACAGTACTATACAGTCTTCACACAGAACAGCACAGTACAGCTCTGTACAGTCTTCACACAGAACAGCACAGTACAGCTCTGTACAGTCTTCACATAGAACATCACAGTACAGTGCTGTACAGACCAACACACAAAACATCACAGTACAGTACTATACAGTCCAACACAGAACATCACAGTACAGTACTGTACAGACCAACACACAGAACATCACAGTATAGTACTGCACAGACCAACACACAGAACATCACAGTACAGTACTGTACAGACCAACACACAGAACAGCACAGTACAGTACTATACAGTCTTCACACAGAACAGTACAGTACTATACAGACCAACACACAGAACATCACAGTACAGTACTGCACAGACCAACACACAGAACATCACAGTACAGTACTGTACAGACCAACACACAGAACAGCACAGTACAGTACTATACAGTCTTCACACAGAACAGTACAGTATTATACAGACCAACACACAGAACATCACAGTACAGTACTATACAGACCAACACACAGAACATCACAGACAATACACAATTTATAAAAGACATACAGTTCAGATCTTCTTCTTTTTAAATTACCTTGTGTAGTTTTGCCAGATTTGGCTTCACCGTCCGCTGTCACTTTCAGGAATATCTACAAGAGAAAAAGAAAGTGCAATGGTACATGGCCATCAAACATGGAAACAAGCAGTGGACTGATGTATTGTGACTGAATATAGGCTCACCTCCTCCAGTGATGTGTCGGAGACCCCGAAGCTGCTGAGGCCGATGTCAGAGAGGGTTTCCTCCAGCTCTCTGAAGAGGGAGGCGTAGGCCCTGGGCTGGAAGCCCTGGTTGGGCAGCAGGTAGGTCAACTCCTGGCCGATAGCCTCGATCAAACGGGCCTCTGGGACATGGTGGTGGACCAGCCCTGTGATGCTTGACAAGTCACCTGGTAGGGAGAAACACACACACACAGACACACATACAAACACACACACACACACACACATAAACACACACATACACAGACACACATACAAACACACACACACACACAGACACACACACACATAAACACACATACAAACACACACACACAAACACACACATACAAACACACACACACACACACACAAACACACACATACACAGACACACATACAAACACACACACACACACAGACACACAGACACACATACAAACACACACACACACACACAAACACACACACACAAACCGAGTCAACCTTAGTGGTGGAACCAATGTCAGCTGTTACAAGTATGTTACAACACATACAGAACATACACAGATGCAACAGCTAGTGAGGAAAGTGGCCATGTGTAAAGGGGCTTAATGGTCCCATATACTTTATGTCACCTCAATTCCTCAATGAAAACCTTACCGTCCATCTGTCTGTCCGGGGTTTTGGCTTGAGGTGACTCTTCTTTGTACGTGGTACAGGTGGAGCATTTACACGAACACTCATCAGTACAGTCACACTTCATCTAGGACGAAGAGAAAACGGCATCGATGACACGCACCTCTGTCTAGGCAATGAAAGCACTCACTCACCCTAACGCACACATCCCTCTCTCACACAAACAACAACACACTTTAGAGGCTCTTTCCGAGATCGTATCCATCCCACCTTGGGTCCCTCGTATTTCATTCGTCGAACC
Organism: Oncorhynchus kisutch; assembly: GCF_002021735.2. Lineage (NCBI taxonomy): Eukaryota > Metazoa > Chordata > Actinopteri > Salmoniformes > Salmonidae > Oncorhynchus > Oncorhynchus kisutch. The sequence continues at coordinate 62,363,706 of NC_034191.2, read as the reverse complement.
AGGGTGAGGTAGAACCCGGCACCGAAGCAGTTCTTGAGGAAGAGCGGGGAGCCGCAGCAGTGAAGACGACCCTGAGAGATGATCGCCACACGGTCACTCAACAGGTCAGCCTCGTCCATGTGGTGAGTGGACAGAATCACTGTACGTCCTGTGGAGGTAGAGAGAGGACGAGAGAGGGCGAGAAAGAGAGAGAGAGAGTGGGTTATATAGGGTTAGCATTATGAGATGGCATTTGATATTATACATTTCCGATGTTGGTAAATTCCAGTTAATCAGCTGTTTTTCCTGCTCCATCCAGCAGGAGTTTTCTGTTGTAACACTCACTACCGAGTTCCAAACTGCCTCTGGAAGCAACATCAGCACAATAACTGTTCGTCGGGAGCTTCATGAAATGGGTTTCCATGGCTGAGAAGCCGCACACAAGCCTAAGATCACCATGCGCAATGCCAAGTGTCGACTGGAGTGGTGTAAAGCTCGCCGCCATTGGACTCTGGAGCAGTGGAAATGCGCTCTCTGGAGTGATCAATCACTCACCATCTGGCAGTCTAACGGATGAATCTGGGTTTGGTGGATGCCAGGAGAACGCTACCTGCACCAATGAATAGTGCCAACTGTAAAGTTTGGTGGAGGAGGAATAATAGTCTGGGGCTGTTTTTCATGGTTTGGGCTAGGCCCCTTAGTTCCAAAGAAGGGAAATATTAATGCTACAGCATACAATGACATTCTACACGATTTTGTGCTTCCAACTTTGTGGCAACAGTTTGAGGAAGGTCCTTTCATCTTTCAGCATGACAATGCCCCCGTGTACAAAGCAAGGTCCATACAGAAATGGTTTGTCGAGATCGGTGTGGAAGAACTTGACTGGCCTGCACAGAGCCCTGACCTCAATCCCATTGACCACCTTTGGGATGAATTGGAACGCCGACTGCGAGCCAGGATTAATTGCCCAACATCAGTACCCGACCTCACTAATGCTCTTGTGGCTGAATGGAAGCAAGTCCCCGCAGCAATGTTCCAACATCTAGTGAAGGCTGTAATAGCAGCAAAGCGAGGACCACATAATTTGGTCATGTAGTGTGTTCCAATTACTTTTCAATACAATTCAAAATAAGTATTCAGATAACCTTAATTTGAAAAAACAAGTAGTTGAATATTATAATGTATTTGTAAATACACTTGGAAAGTAATTGAAAAAACTCAAATACACTGACTCAAATACACTCCTATGCATTACACTGAGGTATTTAAAAATAATATTTGAAATAAGTATTTGAAAATACTTTCAAATCTATTTGGTAGACTATTTTTTTTAAACAAAAAAACAATCAAATACTTAAATAAAAGTTATTGTTTTGGGCTGTGTATTTGAAAATACTCTAATTCACAGAAAAAAAGTATTTAAATAACAAATATACAAATACACATGTAATTATAAACCAGGTCTGGTGTGTACCTGATCGGTACTTGAGTAGTAGGTCCCAGATAGATCGTCTGGAGTAGGGGTCCACCCCCGATGTGGGCTCGTCCAGGATCACCACCTTGGCACCGCCCACAAACGCCATAGCAACAGACAACTTCCTTTGCATGCCGCCTGAGAGGAGAGGATGAGGACAGGAGGAGAGGACAACAATACTGGTATCTCATATCTTGATTATGACACTCTAAACACAAGTTAAAGATGAGAAGAAGTGTTTGTTTCATCATCGCTGGCAGTGAAACAGAACTAGCAATGATGAACTATATACTGTAACTGTGCCCGAGGCCCAACACAGTGTGTGTGTTTGTGTGTGTGAAACCTGAGAGGTTCTGTGCCTCCTCGTCTCTCTTGTGGGGCAGGCCCAGATCCTCCAGCATGTTCTCTACCTCCAGCTGAGCCTCAGACAGAGACCTCCCCTTCAGCAGGCTGTAGAACAGGATGTGTTTCTTCTACGGTCATACTGAGAGAGAGAGAGAGAGAGAGAGAGAGAGAGAGAGAGAGGAGAGAGAGAGAGAGAGAGAGAGAGAGAGAGAGAGAGAGAGAGAGGAGAGAGAGAGAGAGAGAGAGAGAGAGAGGAGAGAGAGAGAGAGAGAGAGAGAGAGAGAGAGAGAGAGAGAGAGAGAGAGAGAGAGAGAGAGAGAGAGAGAGAGAGAGAGAGAGAGAGAGAGAGAGAGAGAGAGAGAGAGAGAGAGAGAGAGAGAGAGAGAGAGAGAGAGAGAGAGAGAGAGAGAGAGAGAGAGAGAGAGAGAGAGAGAGAGAGAGAGAGAGAGAGAGAGAGAGAGAGAGAGAGAGAGAGAGAGAGAGAGAGAGAGAGAGAGAGAGAGAGAATGTGGTGAACAGCTGCACTCTGCTGAATGTGCTCCTTCGAGGGGAACACCCCAACAGAGTGGGAAGTTGGGATTTTATGAATCACTCAGCAACATTCTTTTTGCATTACATTCTTGTTTCATTATGATCTTGTCCCAACATACCCACATCAGACCATATAGTCTTTATTAAACCTGTAGACACACAGAACAACATCTTAATCTCCATAGACAGAGATAAATTAGACCTGTTTAGGAAGTACCCCCACCTTACCTCCCCCTCCCCACGCACTAACGCAGGAAGAGAGGGGAGCGAGAGAAGAGACAGAGGCTAAGAGAGATGGACAGAGAGGATGAGGGAAAGAGAAAGAAAATAAGTGTGCAGAGAGAGACATGGACATGGTGGAGAGAAAGACAATAGACAAATGCATCACCACATCTAATCAGTCCTTGTGTCTATATGACTCGTTAACCCACTGAGGCAGCAGGCACTGTAAGAGGTCACCTACTGGTGAAAGAGGATGTTGTGTTGGGGACACATGCCCAGAGAGTGCCTGATGGTGTCCATGTCTGTCCGGATGTCCTTCCCATAGATGGAGGCTGTCCCAGAGGTGGGAGGGAACATCCCCGTCAGGATAGACCTGGTGGAGACCACACAGAGGGACAGAGGATGTAGAGGACAGACAGAGTCACATGGCCAGATCTCACAGTCATAGTCACTACACCTACTGTCACAAAGCTGTCCCCCAACCAGTGGTTCTCAATCTATTTTGGTTGATCACATTCTGCCCAAAGAACCTGCTCATAGGTCAGGTATCCCAGGGGATAGAAGATACCACAGGTTGAGAAACACAGCCCTGAACTGATTCAGATGGTCAAAATGTGAATCATTTGACTGTGGGTGACATACAAGGTGGTGGTCTTCCCAGCTCCATTATGCCCCAGGAAAGCAGTGATCTGGCTCTCATAGAAGGTGATGCTCAGTCCGTCTACCGCAGGTTTTTGTCCCCTACCAAACACCTTGACCAGGTTCTGAACACACACACCCTCCACCAGTCCTGCCGGTTCCCCCTCAAAGTAGGCATGGCTGGGCTGACCTGGGGGGAGAGGTGAGAGGTGAGAGGTTGGAGGTTAGATGTTAAAGGTCATTGGGATAGGAGTTGTGAGGTCAACATCTGATACAATTAATAGATAGAATCCAATATAATCAATACAATCAGATAGATGTGAACAACAAGGTTACCTTGTCAGGGTATTATAGTGTGTCATTCATTTATACAACGTCTACACTGTAGTGTCCACTGATAAGGCTGGAATGGGTGTACTGTTACACAGTTGTTACAGGGTCATGAAATAATGTTGTTTGTCTGTGCTGATAGTGAATAATAACTGTAACAAAGCTGTTTATGTTATTTTTGCCTCACAAAAATAGCAACTTCACATGACCTTCCACCACATTGCATCATGACCTGAAAGACGTTATTTTATCTAGTCACTGTTCATAGCCCTAATCTGACAAATCGTTGCTGATACACCATTGAATGAGATGTCTTAAGAAAAACAATGGCGAACAGTGAAGGTGAAATCAGGGGAAAGGAATGCTGCCACTTTGACTGTGTGAAAGGGAGCGAACCAAACGGGAGCTGAATCACATATTAACTAACTCTGACTGAGGGAAATGTACCAATGTGTCAGTCTGTATTGAGACCCGACCTGGAGAGCAAACACACTCAAGGACAGCGGGTTCCCACACACTGCCTGCCGCTAAGCATTATGGGCCGGGCAAGCAGGCCACAGAGAGAGAGCGAGAGGGAGAGAGCTCTATTGTTTCAAACCTCATCAGCGATTCATCAGAGATGCTGGACTGAGACAAAGAGTCCATGGTCCTGATACTTACATATTTAAAAAAAAATCCACTTAGTTATTCTCTTTAGAAGACAAGTGGATTTATTTGAATGTATTTTTACCCTCTTTTTCTCCATTTTGTTTTTCCTCCTGGTTCTTCTTGTTCTCCTCCTCCTCCTCCTCCTCCTCCTCCTCTGTTTTCCCCTTCCCCAGCCTCTCTCGTTTGTCCTGGTGTTTGCAGGATGGCAGCTCCTCATCTGGTGCCTTAGTCTTCTGCTCGTCACCTGGTTCATGATTGGTCTTCTGCTTCTCTTCAGCCTGGTTTACCAGGTTGTCAAACCTGGGTTTCTCCAACTCTTTTGGCTTTGGGGGTCTGGAGTTGAGCCAATAGGAGGGCAGGATGGGGAAATAAAATGGCCGACTAATTCCATACTGCCCTATAGGAGAACAGAAATAAACACGGAGGCGGTGCTGGTTTTAGAATCCAATCATCAAATAAGACCAATAGTTATGAACATCAACTCCAAAAGTACAAAAGTAACCAACTGGTGCTGAGTTTCAACATTACTCCTTCTATGACGTTCATTATGAGTTTTTGTAACTGATTTAGGCATACTTACTATATGCATTTCTGCCATGAATCATAGCATTATAGCCTGGTCCCAGATCTGTTCGTGCTATCACGTCGACTCCAAACATGGCATGACAAGGAGTGGCATGATGGCACAAACTGGTACCTAGGCTATTAGCATGGTGGTTACCTGGGAAGACGTTGTCGAGGTACCAGGCAAGGACTGCGTAGAGTACAGTATCCAGGGCCATCATAGAGATGGAGGTGAGGAAGGAGTACTCATCCCCCTCCAGAGGGCTGGTCTGGATGTTGTCCCACTGCAGACCCAGACCCTGCTCCTCATAACGGGACAAGTACTCTGTCCCAAAGCCAAACGCCACCTGGGACATCAGGCTCTGAGAGGACAGACATGGAGAGACAGGCCACGGAAGGAACATCAACTGATGTTAGCTGTTGAGATGGTTATCTAAACTGACTGTATGAAATGTTAGTCTTTTTAAAGGTGTAAGACAGCAAAAACATGTCTGGGGTCAGGAGTCACAAGCCACAGTATGTACCAATGTCCATGCTAACATACTGTATCACTTAGAACGAATGCCAATACATTTCTTCATGCTAAGTGATATGCTAGTGTGGATATTGAAACACAGCTAGAAGAGTAAAGAATGTGTCCCAGGGGGGACTTATACGGAGGTTACACACCGCCATGATCTTGTCATCCTTGGTGATGCGGTCCTGCCATGCAAAGCAGAGGATGTGGGGCAGGTAGAGGGTGAAGTAGATGATACCGCTGCAGGCTGCAGCCAGGTTGGCCTTGTTAAAGAAGACACTGAGTAGGAAACACTGCATGATGGTGGCCGTGGTGAAGGTTAGCAGAAACAGGAACAGGATCAGAGGGTTGCTGTAGTTCAACACCTTACCACCCTGGAGGACAGAATAAAGAATTGAATTGAGTCCCTATTTGCGTCATGCACAAAGGAGAAGTTACACATCGAATTCACATATAATTGGGGGACAAAAGTAAAAAGTTCTAGCTTATTTTCCAAATCTTCCACTAGAGGTCACAACAGTACATTCAAAACAGCAGCCTTCTGAGAGGCTCTGATCTATGACATAAATTAACATTGACCAACTAGCCATTTTGGTCATTTACAACTTGAAGCCAATTAGGACTGACCATAATGATCACAGTGAGCAGGGAAGTGCTGGCAGCCATCATGAGGAAGCTGTCTATGAACCATGTGACCCACAGAACCCCATTGGTGACCCCCATGGTCTTCAGGGTCTCTTTGAGCCTGAGCTCCTTCTCCAAGACGATGCTCTTCACAGTCATAGACACTGAGTAGACCCACGCCAGCACCATGAAGATGGGGAAGCAACGGTTCAATGTCAGCATGAAGCTAGAGGAGGAGAGGTGGTTCGAGAAAAGAAAGGGAAAGAGGAAAGGTGGAAAAGAGAGAGAGAAGACGAAAAATAGGAAAGGGGGGAAGATAGAGAGGATATAAAAATGATGGGGGTAATCGATGAGAAATGACCATCAAAAAATGTCATTTCTAAATGCAACAATAACATTTAACATTGACAGGCGTGTCACTCACAGGTCGTCCACGTAGCATGGGTACGGCATCTGTTGTAGGTAGACACCGAGGGGCCAGTCCTTGCCTGTCTGGGTCCTGATGATGCCATGCTCTATCATGTCCTGCAGATAGGCAAACCCCCCCCACACGTAACGGAGATCATCCACAGGGTCGGCCCTAGGACCAGGGTCCCAGTATCTGTGGCCAGAGGGAAAGACATAAGGAAGAGAGGGGTATATCTGAGGGCTTGATCTGCATTTAAGCATTTGGATTTTTTTATTTTTTTTTAAATGGATATGTTTGTCACTAAGTTACCTAACAAAGACAAATTCCACACTGGGCACCATACCTGAAAATCCCATTAATCCCATTTCAAGTAAGAGTTGCTTATGTTGCAAAACAGTTCATACAAGCATCATGATCTTGAAAGTAACCCTGATGAGTACGTAAGGTAAGGTCAAATCCACTCATTCATTAGGGAGTTATGTACACTTACCTGTCCTTGATCTTATTGGTGCGCTCCACTGAGTCGATGTCCATGCGGATCTTGAACCGGACATGGGGTGGAACCTTGGTGGTCCAGGGGTAGGTGTCCATGAAGACCAGGCCAGCCCAGAACTTACTCTCCCCCATCAGACTCAGAGCTCTGTGGGTCATCTGCTCCTCATCGTTCAGCCCAGAGAACTTATCCAGGATCAGACACTGTGGAAAGAAATTCATGGATTAGGTACAGTGCATTTGGAAAGTATTCAGACCCCTTCCCTTTTTCCACATTTTGTTACGTTACAGCCTTATTCTAAAATTGATTAAAAAAATAATATTTATCTTCAATCTACACACAATACCCCATAATGACAAAGTGAAAACAGGTTTGTACAATTTTTGCAAAAGTATTTAAAAGAATACAGAAATACCTTATTTACGTAAGTATTCAGACCCTTTGCTATGACACTCAAAATATAGCTCAGGTACATCATGTTTCCATTGATCATTCTTGAGATGTTTCTACAACTTGAGATGTTTCTACAACTGTGGTAAATTCAATTGATTGGACATGATTTGGAAAGACATACCTGTCTATATAAGGTCCCACAGTTGACAGTGCATGTCAGAGCAAAAACCAAGCAATGAGGTCGAAGGAATTGTCTGTAGAGCTTCGAGACTGCATTGTATCGAGGCACAGATCTGGGGAAAGCAACCAGAACAATTCTGCAGCATTGAAGGTACCCAAGAACACAGTGGCCTCCATCATTCTTAAATGAAAGAAGTTTGGAACCACCAAAACTCTTCCTAGAGCTGGCTGCCCGGCCAAACTGAGCAATCGAGGGAGAGGGGCCTTGGTCAGGGAGAGACCAAGAACCCGATGGTCAGTCTGACAGAGCTCCAGAGTTTCTCTGTGGCGATGGGAGAACCTTCCAGAAGGACAAACATCTCTACAGCACTCCACCAATCAGGCCTTTATGGTAGAGTGGCCAGACTGAAGCCACTTCAGGCACATGACAGCACACTTGTAGTTTGTCAAAACACACAAAACAAACAAGATTCTCTGGTCTGATGAAACCAAGATTGAACTCTTTGGCCTGAATGCCAAGAGTTACGTCTGGAGGAAACCTGGAACCATCCCTACGGTGAAGATTGGTGGTGGCAGCATCATGTTGTGGGGATGTTTTTCAGCGGCAGGGACTGGGAGATTAGCCAGGATCGAGCGAAAGATGAACGGGGCAGTACAGAGAGATCCTTGATGAAAACCTGCTCCAGAGCGTTCAGGACCTTAGACTGGGACAAAGGTTCACCTTCCAACAGGACAACCACCCTTAGCACACGGCCAAGACAACGCAGGAGTGGCTTCTGAACAAGTCTCTGAATGTCCTTGAGTGGCCCAGCCAGAGCCCGTTCTTGAACCCGATCTAACATCTGGAGAGACCTGAAAATAGCTGTGCAGCAACGCTCCCCATCCAACCTGACAGAGCTTGAGAGGTTCTGCAGAGAAAAATGGGAGAAGCTCCCCAAATATGGGTGTGCCAAGCATGTAGCTTCATACCCAATGAGACTCGAGGCTGTAATCGCTGTCAAAGGTGCTTCAACAAAGTACTGAGTAAAGGGTCTGAATACTTAAGTAAATGTAATATTTCAGTTTTTATTTATTTATTTTAGCTTCGTCGTTATGGGGTATTGTGTGTAGATTGATGATGGAAAAAACAATTTAATAAATTTTAGAATAAGGCTGTAACATAACAAAATGTGTCAAGAGTGAAGGGGTCTGAATACTTTCCGAAGGCACCGTACCTTGACTGCCATGTAGGTACAGTATTAACATAAACTTGAATTTGGAAGGGGGAACCATAACATTTGTGGGGCATTTTGGTTTCTATATGAGGAAGAATAACACACACACCACCCCACCCCATCAGGTCCTAATTGGGGCCACCAGTGTTTGTGGATTGTGGACTTGGACATGGGTTCCCATCCAGGGGGCTAGGGGGGGGGGGGGGGGGGGGCACTAAGGCCAGTGTTGGCTAGGGGGCCCGAGTTCAGATCCACTCTCATCCACTCTGACACCTCACCACCAGGCCTCCTATTGCAGCTGCTCCTCATCTGATTGAGCCATTTAACAAAACACTACCTATTACCACCATGGAGGTCCTGCATGGGCCCAGGGGGAAGAACTGAGACAAACAGAACCACCAAGACACACACATGCAGAGGAATGCACGCAAACACACACAAACATGCACACACAGACGCGCACACACACACTCATTAAGACTGCATAACAAACCATACACACACACTCATTAGTTTGCATCACCCCTCCCTAATAGCCTCCAATGACAAAACTGTTGCTACACTCTTCAATCAGACTATGCCATTGCTGTGCTGTACACAAGCCCATCGGATTCCGTAGACTGCGTTCATTGTGGCGGAGCTGAAAGAGGGTGGTAAGACTGACAGCTGTAGCGAATTGGGCTAAATCGGGCCGGTCTACTCTGTCACACTGAAGTGCTGTAAGCCTCACGGAAGATAAAGACAGAGGGGCCATGCGATCCACACAGTGAGGACCAGGGTGCCATTTTACCCCATTCTGCCACCCCTGGGGCAAGAGGCCTTACCTGCTTACGCTGATTAGTATCGAGGGGGCGAGGGGCGAGTTGAACTGTTCCCAAAGTGCTTTGAGGGGCCGAGGGGTGAGTTACACAGTTTGGCCTACTCAGATGGAGTGTCCTCGGAGAGACAGTGAAGGGAGAAAGGCCCGGGTGGGTTTTCTACCCTCCACTAGATTAGTAGGGTACAAAAGAGACTGACAGCTTTGCTTGTTGTTCTCCCTCTCCCCCTCCTGAGCAGATTTACATGTCTTTAGTAAGGGGCAAATTAGAAGGCCATTGAAAGGCCATACAGCGATCGTATGCTTATATCACATAGAGTGTGTATTGAGTGGGTGTTGTTGTCTGGAACTGATTCATGTTTATAGAAAGCAACAAGCGACAGGTCTGAGAACTCTGCTCAATATTTTCTTGTGGAGAAAACCTGCGAATTTGGACGTTTGGCATTTTGTATTGAGAAAGACAATGCAGATTCTGGTGAAAAGCTATAAAAAAAAGTATCAAACCCATGAATCAAAAGACCAAGGGTTATGTTTCCGAAAATATAGTCTCGTGGTCGTCAATCCCCACCATTGTGAATGAAATCTACCATAGCTTGCAGCCCAGCCCACTCTAGTCCTGTCCCAGTCCTGACCAGCTCACCTCTCCATACTGGTTCATCATACGGATGACTTGGTCTGTGAAGTTGAAGACATTCCTCCAATCAAAGTTGGCCATGTCATAGTCCCTGTCTTCTATTGGCCTGTTGTACAGGAAGTTGAGGATGTGTTTTGAGGAGAACTCTGTGTCCTGTAGACTCCTGTCAATGTAGTCCCTCACCGTGGGATTCCGTATGGTATCCTGTGGGGGGGGGGGGGGGGTGGGAGAGAATCACCATACTTTAATGAAGACAGCTTGTCCATCTTAGCAGGGGAGCTCAACCATTTCCAGGCCCAGGGACAAGTACTTGTCTGTGGTGACCTAAACTCCAGAACTGGACAAGAACCTGACACCTTCAGCACACGGGGGGAAAGCACCTACTGTACCTTCATACCCCTTGACTTGTTCCACATGCTGTTGTGTTATAGCCTGAATTCAAAATGTATTTAATACAATATATAATCTCCCCCATCTACACACAATACCACATAATGACAAAGTGAAAGCATGTTTTTTTTTCAACAGAAATATCTCATTCACATAAGTATTCATACCCCTGAGTCAATACATGTTAGAATCATCTTTGGCAGTGATTACAGCTGTGCATCTTTCTGGTTAAGTCTCTACGAGCATTCCACACCTAGATTGTACAATATTATTATTTAAAAATTCTTCAAGCTCTGTCAAGCTGGTTGTTGTTCATTGCTAGACAGCCATTTTCAAGTCTTTCCTTAGATTTCAGTCAAAACTGTAACTAGGCCACTCAGCAACATTCAATGTCGTCTTGGTAAGTAACTCCAGTGTGATTTGGCCTTTTGTTTTAGGTTATTATTCTGCTGAAAGGTGAATTCATCTCCCAGTGTCTGGTGGAAAGCAGACTGAAACAGTTTTTTGCCCGTGCTTAGCTCTATTCTGTTACTTTAATCATTAAAAAAACTCCCTAATCCTTACCGCTGCTACTCGCTGTTTATTATTTATGCATAGTCACTTCACCCCAACATACATGTACAAATTACCTCAACTAACCTGCAACCCAGCACACTGACTCTCTTCCGGTATCCCCTGTAAATAGCCTCTTTACTATTATTTACTGTTGTCATGATGTTGGCCTGGGGGCTAGGTTTATGACAGTCATAAATACCTCTTCCCCCCTTTTTCCTCTCTCTACCCTACTGATGTTACATTTGTAAAACCCTTGGTTAACATAGAGATTCTGGAGATTCTGGGAACATCAGAAGGTGGGGAAAAATGAACTATATTCTGATAATCCGACCAACTGAACATATGCAGTGGTACTTAATGAATATGATGTCAGTTCGGTTGTCATCTGAGACATTCTCATCAATGATAAGATGACATTGTCACGCCTTGGTCTTAGTATTTTGTGTTTTCTTTAATTATTTGTTCAGGCCAGGGTGTGACATGGGTTTGTGTGTTGTGTTTCGTATTGGGGTTTGTAGTATTTGGGATCGCGGCTGATTAGGGGTGTTGTATAGGCTTGGCTGCCTGAGGCGGTTCTCAATCAGCAGTCAGGTGCTTCTCGTTGCCTCTGATTGGGAACCGTATTTAGGTAGCCTGAGTTCGCTTTGTCTTTCGTGGGTGATTGTTCCTGTCTCTGTGTAGTGTTCACCAGATAGGCTGTAATAAGTTTCACGTTCCGTTTGTTGTTTTTGTATTTATAAGTTATTTCATGTATCGCCGTTTTCTTCATTAAAGATCATGATTAACCACCACGCTGCATTTCGGTCCGACTCTTTCAACAAACGAAGAACGCCGTTACAGACATAAACTCTACAGTGGAAAGTCTGCACATCAGTTATCGGATTCACATGGAATTGTTGTTCAATTTCAATGTTTGAATATGAAATTATTCGTGAAATTATTATGAAATTATTCGTGATGGGATGAAATGTGATTTTAGCTTCTAAATGTGAGATTTGGGTTTTCATAAGATAGGGCTCTGCTCAATCAGTGGCCTGCCCCTGTGAAGGGACATGGGCTATAAAACTTTTCAAACACACCCTCCTCTCCCTTCCTATAGTAGCCCTTGACGACAATAAAACCTGCTGTTCCGAGGACGTGAGGACGATGGTCCGAAGTCAGAATGGTTCAGATAATAACTACAGAACGAAGCCAACATCAGCGTGAGCTTTGGTTGCGAATGGTATGAACTTTGAACTCTTATTCACCTCCTAGCCGTTGAGTTAGCAACAGCCGCTGCAAACGAGGGTTAGGAAGGAACAGACAGAGTATCCCATCTATCACACAACGACGTTACTACAACGTATTCAATTGACAACCTGAGACATTCTTCAAAGAACTCGGTTGGGCAACACCGCCTTCCATCTACCACCAACCTACTGAAGCGCAGCTCAAAGTACATTTTTATTGCATTTTCCTTTTCCAAATGGGCGGTAATTTAGAATGCATAAGATACTGTATTTACGATAGCACAGCTTCGCCCTTTGTTCCTCAGTCTTCCCGCTCTTTCACTCAAACCCAGCCCCTTTTCTTTTGTGTAACAAGCTGTCATATCTGTTCCGCCCGCTAGGGACATTTTCCTTTATGACTTCATTTGTAATCAAGTTATGATTTAATTATGTGTATGTGTAATTCTGTGTGATTAGTTAGGTATTTAGTAAATAAATAATTAAACCCAATTTTATATTGCTGGTTCAACTTGTTAGCCAGGGTTCGTGCAGATAACCAAGAATTTACAACTTTCAGATGAGACTGAATTAAGATGACGATTAATATTGACTGCTATTGATGTAAAATATTACTAGGTCTTTAAGAGTTTATTCGGAAGATAACAGCTCTATAAATATTATTTTGTGGTGCCTGACTCTATAGTTAATTACATTTACATGATTAGCTCAATCAGGTAATATTAATTACGGAGAAATTATTTTATAGAATAGGATGTCATATCACTTAATCCGGCATAGCCAAAGACACGACACTGTGTTACTTCTTATAATTTTTTACTTTAGTTTATTTGGTAAATATTTTCTTAACTCTTCTTGAACTGCACTGTTGGTTAAGTAAGCATTTCACGGTAAGGTCTACACTTGTTGTATTCGGCACATGTGACAAATAAAGTTTGATTAGATTTTTGATTTGATCTGCTGTTTCTGTCCCTAATCAAGGAGGGCCGACAGCAGCACACAAATAATTATACCTACTTTGGCCTAAACATCAACACCACAGGTAACTTCCACAAGGCTGTGAACGATCTACGAGACAAGGCAAGAAGGGCTTTCTATGCCATGAAAAGGAACATAAAACTCAATATCCCGATTTTTTATTTCAATCAGTTATAGAACCCATGGTTGTGCAGTCTGGGGTCCACTCATCAACCAAAAATGTACACATAGCGACAGATACCCAGTTTAGACTCTGCATGCAGAATTCTGCAAAAAAATATCTTTCATGTACAACGGAAAACCCCAAACAATGCATAAAGAGCAGAATTAGGACTACACCTGCTAATTATAAAAATCCAGAAACGAGCTGTTAAATTCTACAACCAGAAATCTGGCCCTATCTGGCCCTAAACAGAGAATACATCGTAACATAATACCTGACCACTGTGACAGACCCAAAATTGCTATTGAAAGAGCCGCCATAGTCAGCCCACTTCCTCCTGCCAACGGTAAGACCTTATTAGACACACATATTTTACACAGACCCACAAAGAATTTGCAAACAAATTAAACATTGATAAACTCCCATATCTATTAGGCATAATACAGTGCAATCCCAGAATAAATATTTGAGTGCAATGTTTGTTGTTGATGTTACGTTGTTTTTTGTTCGTTCACATTGTTTAATTCACTTGTTTTGGCAATGTAAGACTATGTTTCCCATGAGAGAGAGAGAGAGAGAGAGAGAGAGAGAGAGAGAGAGAGAGAGAGAGAGAGAGTGAGAGAGAGAGAGAGAGTGAGAGAGTGAGAGAGAGAGAGAGAGAGAAAGAAAGAGAGGGAGGGAGAAAGAAAGAGAGAGAGAAAGAAAGAGAGCGAGAGAAAGAAAGAGAAAGAGAGAGAGAGAAAGAGAGAGAGAGACAGAGAAGATAGGGGAGATAAGAGCTATTGAGTGGAATAACAACATGAAGTTACACAGGAACGCCAGCTCTCTCTGCCTTGGGACAGCATGAGACTAGAACCCTCATGAGAAAGGTATGGGGGAAGAAATTATTTAGGACTAAACAGACATATATCATAGTTTATACAGGGCGAATTTGTAAAGATATACAACTTAGTTTGCCACAGCTGACATTATTTAAACATCTTATAGAGGCCGAACTCTGACAAAACCATAGCAGGCGTGGAGGGACATTAAAGTTATGTCATTTCACACCAAAACTGGGTCAATGGATTATTTTGAGATAACAATGATAGTTAGTTTGAATTGACCATGTTGGTGTTTATAGAGTGTGTTTATAGAGTGTATGGGACTGTAGACTCAGTTAGTTTGAATGTACCATGTTGGTGTTTATAGAGTGTATGGGATTGTAGCCTTTCCTTACCCTGATCATGTTCATCTGAACGCTGTCCTGGAAGAAGGCCCAGACCTGAGGGCCCACCTCCTCCCAGGCCCGACCCATGGTCCTCAGCCTCTCCAGCTCCTCAAATGTGGTGTTGGCCTAGAGGACACACACACACACGCACACACACACACAAACACACACACACATATATCAGCACACACATATATCAGCACACACACATACTCACGTACGCTCAGGCAGCATGCATATATGCATGTATGAACACCCACACAGACACACATAGACACACACACTCACACACACTACACATGCACAAGAATACACACACACTATTTCTAGTTGCATACCAATCAAACTTTATATTGCCTGTGAAAATAACCAAAGATATCGATTATGATTTAGCATACTCTACAATGTGTATAGCCTGTCCTACAGCGTTCTGTGGTACACACATACCAAGGGAGGCTGACTGTTGCAATTACATGAATGCGTGTGATAAAAGCATGGAAAAGGGTGGAAAAGCAACACCCAATTAAACACCTTCCTCTTGTGTCTCAGATCTCTGCTGACAAAGGGACAATGAGGGACAATGAGGTTGGTGACAATTGGCCGAACGCATTCAGCTTGGCTACCGATTCACCCTGTTCCCACAGGATCCCACAAAGAGAAGCCTCAAGGATCAAACACCAAATTGAGACTGGATGCAGGATTCTGCAAAAATATCCTCAGTGTACCACGTAAAACACCAAATAAGGCATGCAGAGCAGAATTAGGTCGATACCCAGAAAAGGTCGAAATCCAGAAAAGAGACATTAAATTCTACAACCACCTAAAAGGGGCGGCAGCTTAGTGGTTAGAGCGTTGGGCCAGTAACCAAAAGGTTGCTGGATTGAATCCCCGAGCTGACAAGGTAAAAATCTGTCGTTCTGCCCATGAACAAGGCAGTTAACCCACTGTTCCTAGGCTGTCATTGTAAATAAAAATGTGTTTTTAACTGACTTACCTAGTTAAATAAAGGATAAATACAATTTTAAAAAAGGAAGCAATTCCCAAACCTTCCATAACAAAGCCATCACCTATAGAGAGATTAACCTTGGGCTCTGTACACGAACACAAACAGACCCCCACAGAGCCCCAGGACAGCAACACAATTAGACCCAACCAAATCATGAGAAAATAAAAATATAATTACTTGACACATTGGAAAGAATTAACAAAAAAAACTGAGCAAACTAAAATGCTACTTGGCCCTAAACAGAGAGTACACAGTGGCAGAATACTATGTACAGTCTCAGTGAGAAGAGCCCTGCTATTGAGAAAGGCCGCTGTAGGCAGACCTGGCTCTCAAAAGAAGACAGGCTATGTGCCCACTGCCCACAACATGAGGTGGAAACTGAGCTGCACTTCCTAACCTCTTGCCAAAAGCATGACCATATTAATGACACATATTTCCCTCAGATTACACAGATCCACAAAGAATTTGAAAACAAACCCAATTTTGATAAACTCCCATATCTATTGGGTGTTATACAACGGGTGGGTCAAATCCTGAATGCTGATTCAAAAGATCATTCCAGCCGGTGTCTTTTCCACAAGTTACCACAAGCTAAATCGTTAAAATGCCTATTTACTCTGTTCCATCTGACTGGGCAATCCACTGTCTCATCAGCCCAGGTAGGGAAGTTATAAACTTGATCTCCACTATAATAAGTGTGAGGGAAAAAAACAACCTGTCCCTCATTTTAAGGTCAACCTATTCTTTTTAAAATATATTTGTTTAATGAGACATGCAGGTGAGCTGGTTCTACTCTTTTTCGCCTTTGTCTGGTGTTTTGTGGTGGAAAACTGAGCGGGTCGAGCATAAAACATCAACCCTGTTACCCATAGAGGGTCAGGTTAGAAATGTTTTTGTTGTTGTTGTGAAGCTTGCACTCAATTCCCCTCCCTGTTGCACACAACACACTCCTGTCCTCCTGTCACAAGGGGCTGCATGGCAGGTTTAGTCGTCAAACCTGTTACAGTCAACACTGGTTTTTTGGGGGGGGGGCACATAATAGGCACTTACGACAGAATGTTCAAATGAGGTGAAATAAAAGGTTTTGTTTTTCCCCCCCACCAAGTTACACTACTCAAAAGGGGTCAGTTCAAGGAGGGGGTCATCAGGTCTGGAGGAGGAAGGGATGGAGAAATGAGGGAGAGTGTAGGCCATGTTTTGGTATGTGCAGCAGACTGATGGCTTAACCCGTAGTTCCCTTCCATGCAATTAACATCCAGATCTGAGGGAAATGGAAGACAAAGAGGGCACTAAAGGTCGGGGGAGAGGAAGCTGGTGTGTGTGTGTGTGTCTGTGTGTCAACGTGTGTGTGCGTGCGTGTGAGTGTGACCCTCACAGTGTCAGGCTCTGCTTACATAACAAGAGGAGGAGAATACAAGGCAACGGAGTGTGTCACGGTTACTATGTGTAGTAGACGATACAGATGTGTGCTCCTATTGTGATACACCCAGCCGTGACTCCTAGGCCCTACAGGCTTCTTACAGACATGTCTATACAGCAACACTCTACGGAACGCCAAGCCCTGATTCCCAAATTCCTAAATACTGCCGTGTGTTCAGAACAAAGATGACTGTTTAACAAGTCTGTCACCATCTATTGAACAATCTGCAATGGATGTTCATGTTTCTAACACTTCTGTCTCCTGATTAACTCACCTTGTTTCCCAAGTCTAAAATGATGAATTGACTAAATCCAGCAGACTCCGCTACAATATAGTGTGAATCATCCCTAGTCTACAACATGCATTCGCTGTATGTAGCTCCCTTACGTTTCTGATGATCTTTCTGACGGCTGGGGAGTCGGGTGCGTAGAGGATCTTCCCCATGATCATGGGCTTGACAGAGCTCCACATGATCCTGGTGATGGGATTGGACTCTAGCTCCTTCATCAGATCATTACAGAACGGAGCTGGGGAATAAGACAGTACAGAACTTTTGTAGAAACGTAGAGAGGATTGAGAGAACCTATAACCCCGTGATTGGGTTAAACTCCAACTCCTGCATCAGATCAGAACAGACTTTGGGATAAGACAGGAGAGAACGGTAAAGACTCTCAGGTCAAGCAATACTTTTTTTTTTTTATCTCAAGAGACAAGTAAAGCAGACTAGATAAAACGACCTGTCCCATAATACCACTGAATTTCGACTGAATTTATACGGAAAATGCAATGCCTTTCCTGCTCCCAATCAGCTGCTATATTTGGCGTAGTCGGCAGAGGAGAGGGGCTGAATGCTGACCCAGTGACTGAATGCTGACCCACTGGCGGTGTGACTGTAGGTGTACTGTCCCTGCCTCTATCTGTCTCTTCATTAACATGAAACTAGCTACTATATTAGTGGCTCATTACTCTATTAGTACTCACTGGCGGTATGGTCGTAGGTGTACTGTCCCTGTCCTCCCCGGGTGCTATCGTTGATCCCCATGAAGGCCTTGTAGTTGTTGTCCTCATACCAGTTGAAGGAGGCCACCCGAGAGAAGCCCCCCTCCATGTAGCCACACACCAGGCTGGACACAGCCCCCATCAGCTGTCTGAAAGATGGAGGAGAGCCCACCTGGGACTGGAGCAGGGGGGACATCACCTCCACCAGCGCTTTGGAGCTGTTCCTCTCTGACAACTGGGGGGTGAGGTAGGGGAGGGTGTTGTTATTTAGAAACTGTATGTAAATTATGACTCTGAATCATGTATGACAGGGTTATATAATGTGACCAAATAGAAGGATATGTACAGCCATATTAGGTTCTTTAGGTTATCTGTCAACAAAGTTTTCCCTCTAAATGAATCACAACAAACTAAAGAGATTCCAAAGGGAGGAGGGGTGGGTTGTAGGGGGGGAGAAGGGATTGTCCAGTATAGGTCCCTGAGGGCCCATTAGAACCAGGGGAGGTGTTGAGAGTGTGTACTACAGTGCTCCTGACAACCACTCTTAACAAACAGCCACAGTAATGGGACAGCACCACAGTGTTTACATAGAAACCACAGTAATGGGACAGCACCACAGTGTTTACATAGAAACCACAGAAATGGGACAGCACCACAGTGTTTACATAGAAACCACAGTAATGGGACAGCACCACAGTGTTTACATAGAAACCACAGTAATGGGACAGCACCACAGTGTTTACATAGAAACCACAGTAATGGGACAGCACCACATAGTTTACATAGAAACCACAGTAATGGGACAGCACCACAGTGTTTACATAGAAACCACAGTAATGGGACAGCACCACAGTGTTTACATAGAAACCACAGTAATGGGACAGCACCACAGTGTTTACATAGAAACCACAGAAATGGGACAGCACCACAGTGTTTACATAGAAACCACAGTAATGGGACAGCACCACAGTGTTTACATAGAAACCCCAGTAATGGGACAGCACCACAGTGTTTACATAGAAACCCCAGTAATGGGACAGCACCACAGTGTTTACATAGAAACCACAGTAATGGGACAGCACCACAGTGTTTACATAGAAACCACAGAAATGGGACAGCACCACAGTGTTTACATAGAAACCACAGTAATGGGACAGCACCACAGTGTTTACATAGAAACCACAGTAATGGGACAGCACCACAGTGTTTACATAGAAACCACAGTAATGGGACAGCACCACATAGTTTACATAGAAACCACAGTAATGGGACAGCACCACAGTGTTTACATAGAAACCACAGTAATGGGACAGCACCACAGTGTTTACATAGAAACCACAGTAATGGGACAGCACCACAGTGTTTACATAGAAACCACAGTAATGGGACAGCACCACAGTGTTTACATAGAAACAACAGCAATGATACAGCACTGCAATGTTTACATAAAAACCACAAAGGAAATGTCAGAGAAGATTGATTTAATTCCACTCCTTTGAAGATATTTTTGGTGGTTTCTTCTACATTGGAAGACACATACTGTAGCTAACACTACTTCTAGACTGAACAGAAATTGAGAAAAGGAGAGTTTCTGTTCTAGCCAACAGAGCAGTGGGATATCTGAGGCAGAGTTTCCACTCAGCTGGCTGGCCTATCTACTGTACAGCTACAGTGTTCGGTTTATGGAACCAGACAAAAATGGAACTTTGAAAATGACCGACTGGCGTCACGTCTTTTGTCACCGGGCGGCAGACAAGAATCCAGACGGCCCCACCAACAGGATGTTACCTCTGCAGAATGTCTTCTTGCGCCCTCCCCCCGCCTCCCTCTCCCTGCAATCACCACTTCCCCTGGGGCATCCACCTGACCCGTCAACCTTTGACATTTGTCTGAGGCCCTCACCTGTGCTATAACCCTCACTTACAGCTGTCCGGACAGATTGCCTGTTGATTTATCTGTTTCTGCATCCCAAATGGCACCCTAATCCGTAAAAAGCTTTGTGATTCACGTCTGTAAATGTGCTCTACAAATGTAAATATTATTATTATTGCTTTTGACTATTGCCCATAGGACTCTGGTCAAAAGTAAGGGTTAGGGTGTCACTTGGGACACAGCCTGTGAATGGGGCTCCATGTTGAGACTAAAGGTTTATTAGGGCTGGATTTAGCCTTCCTCATACGCACTCGTGATATCCCTGCCGTCTGTGTTTGCGTAAAGACCCGAGCAGGGAGGAAGCAGTGGTTTCCTGAGGGATAGAAATATAGTGGTGGGTGAACTTTGGGATGGATGATGGTTCTAACGGTGGTAGGGTTGACCTCTGGTAGTTTTAGAGGCGGTGGAGAGAATTGTGTGTGCGCGCGCGTGTGTTTGCCTACCTCTCGCAGCTTTTCGTAGGTGGCAGAGAGTACTCTGGCCCAGAAGTGTAGGTCAACACCGCTGGAGTGGTTATCCAACACCCGGGGAAGCTGGAAGGAGGAAAAGAGCTGTCAAAATGACTGTCATGTCCTTACCAACAGTGGCGATGCGTCAATCAGGGCAGATGGATAATGCTTGTTTTGAGCACTACCTGTTTAGCAGAAAAAAATACAATATTATTTTATACTTTTTTTGGTACCTGCTTGGCATGTCATTTTGGCATTAATACGAGTCACATATCAGTTTGCAAACAATGTTAAATAAATAAATCATTGAGTTCATAAAGCAGGATACAAACATGGTCTCTTTTTTACTTTCTTGAGTAAGGCAGCTCCAAAATGCTGTATGGAGTTGGCAGTGTTCTCTAGTTGCACCGTGATTGGCTCAGTGTTCTGTCACTCATGGGGACACTGCAAAATCTATGCGTAGAGCTGGAAAATTCAAGCCCCTTGGGTGCTGCCATAGACATTAGAAGTGCCCATTCAAAAAGGCTCAAGGTCATTGGCCACAGATAAAATGACGTCAAATCACGTTATATCTACAGTAGCTTTGATTGGATTGGATCATGTCAACATTATACTTTCAAAATCTTAGTTACTGTAGCAAGCTAGACAAGCAGTCATGCTTATGCATCAAGTCAGCAGTCTACTGGCAAATCCATTTTAATCATTGTCATATGAAGAGAAATTATAGATACAATTTATCAGCCATTGGACAAAAACATTACACAAAAAGTTGGAAATTGCAAAATCAACAATGAGTGCTAAGGCGCCACTGCAGCCCTGGGTTCGATCTCAGGCTGTGTCACAGCTGGCTGTGACCGGGAGACCCATGATGCGGCGCACAATTAGCCCAGCGTCGTCCGGGTTAGGAGAGGGTTTGGCTGGCCGGGATGTCCTTGTCCCATCGTGCTCTAGCAACTCCTTGTGGCTGGCCGGGATGTCCTTGTCTCATCGTGCTCTAGCAACTCATTGTGGCTGGCCGGGATGTCCTTGTCTCATCGTGCTCTAGCAACTCCTTGTGGCTAGCCGGGATGTCCTTGTCCCATCGTGCTCTAGCAACTCCTTGTGGCTAGCCGGGATGTCCTTGTCCCATCGTGCTCTAGCAACTCCTTGTGGCGGGCCGGGATGACCTTGTCCCATCGTGCTCTAGCAACTCCTTGTGGCGGGCCGGGATGTCCTTGTCACATCGTGCTCTAGCAACTCCTTGTGGCTGGCCCGGGATGTCCTTGTCTCATCGTGCTCTAGCAACTCCTTGTTGCGGGCCGGGATGTCCTTGTCCCATCTTGCTCTAGCAACTCCTTGTGGCTGGCCGGGATGTCCTTGTCTCATCGTGTTCTAGCAACTCCTTGTGGCTGGCCGGGATGTCCTTGTCTCATCGTGCTCTAGCAACTCCTTGTGGCTGGCCGGGATGTCCTTGTCCCATCGTGCTCTAGTAACTCCTTGTGGCGGGCCGGGATGTCCTTGTCTCATCGTGCTCTAGCAACTACTTGTGGCGGACCGGGATGTCCTTGTCTCATCGTGCTCTAGCAACTCCTTGTGGCTGGCCGGGATGTCCTTGTCTCATCGTGCTCTAGCAACTCCTTGTGGCTGGCCGGGATGTCCTTGTCTCATCGTGCTCTAGCAACTCCTTGTGGCGGGCCGGGATGTCCTTGTCTCATCGTGCTCTAGCAACTCCTTGTGGCTGGCCGGGATGTCCTTGTCTCATCGTGCTCTAGCAACTCCTTGTGGCGGGCCGGGATGTCCTTGTCTCATCGTGCTCTAGCAACTCCTTGTGGCTGGCCGGGATGTCCTTGTCTCATCGTGCTCTAGCAACTCCTTGTGGCGGGCCGGGATGTCCTTGTCTCATCGTGCTCTAGCAACTCCTTGTGGCGGGCCGGGATGTCCTTGTCTCATCGTGCTCTAGCAACTCCTTGTGGCTGGCCGGGATGTCCTTGTCTCATCGTGCTCTAGCAACTCCTTGTGGCGGACCGGGATGTCCTTGTCCCATCGTGTTCTAGCAACTCCTTGTGGCGGGCCGGGCGCCTGCAAGTTGTCTTCTGTCGTCTGTTCGACAGTGTTTCCTCCGACACATTGGTGCGTCTGGCTTCCGGGTTAAGCGAGCAGTGTGTCAAGAAGCAGTGCGGCTTGGCTCTCGACCTTCATCGAGTCCGTAGGGGAGTTGCAGCGACGAGACAAGATTGTAACTACAAATTGGATATCACAAAAAATGTCCAGAAAAGTTTGAATACATTGGCCATGCTGTCAACGCAGCATGACTTCTGCCTCATTAAAAACAACTGGAAACTCAGAACTGGGAAATCTCAGACTTCAGTGAGTTCAAGACAACTGGGAGCTTGGATTAAACTAGCTCTTACTGCGAAAATACAAAATATTATTTTGAACGGTCATCCAACTTGGAATTCCAAGTCAGGATTTCAGGCCTCTTTCTAGAAGCCACAAGAAGGACCGCCGGACCACCTTCCTGATCAAGTGAGCACAGCACAATGTATTTTATGCTGCTGCATAAATGATGTAATATGCCAGGGAGATATGTATACTGTAGCTAAGAAAGTAATACTAAGTGTTTGTTGTATGGTAAGCTGTTAGTAGCCCATGTGCCTCACCCTAATAATTTGGTCCCTGTCCTCCCTCATAACGTAGCCTACTGTTCTGACTTGGTCAATCAATAAAATGCATTTATAAAGCCCTTTTACATCAGCCTAAAACCCCATACAGCAAGCAATGCAGATGTAGAAGCACGGTGGTGCACATGTAGCATATAACCTGTTTTAGAGAAATCTAATCATTGAATACTGTATGCTCATTAATGTCTTAATCGAAATTACGGATTGCCTCTAATCCGCTCGTCATTCCCTTATGCCCACATAGGAACAGAGAATGCACCAAATCTGCTGAACAGTGCATTGTTGTCATCTTCTGTATCCTAAACTACAGTATCTCCAGTAACTGTTTCTTCCAGGGACTATTTCAGCCAGGGAAACTTCTAACTAGCTCAAAACACAATGGGCTGGAGGTCAGGAAATCGCGCACGGCAGCGACGCACAACTCCAAAATAAGACGTCCTTCCTCTCTGACATTCCTCACTATCTCGTGAGATCTAATGGGCTTGTTTCAAAGAAGCGACACACACACACACACACAAACACACACACACACACACACACACACACACACACACACACACACACACAGCCCTATTGGGGCCAACAGTGTGTGTGGACGTGACCATGGGACCATAAACACAGGTGATTATACAAAAGCTCCCTTAGGTTTAGTCTGGAAGGGAGGCATGGCATCTATAATCTCATTATTGAAAGAGGTCAAGTCCCAAAACCTGATATACTCTCCTAAAACTGGTACTTGAGCAGTCGGTGGCCATTCAACTCACTGTATGTTGCCTCAATCTATCTCAACCATGTAGCCAATGCAGAGGGAAAGTAGATGGCAGGTACAGTATATATTAGGTGAAGTACTGTAACCATAGATGTACAGATACTTTAATGTTACTGCAGCTCCACTATGAATTATACTTCAGTTTCATTACACAGTAGTGGATTGTTGTTTTCCTGTTTAATTTTGTCAGTAGTGATTTGTCACCTTGGGAAATTCAATGGTCTGTATCTAGGCAGTACAACGTTAGAGGAAATGTGTACTGATGGCTTACAATATACACATTGTTTTAAGCCATGCAATTCCATCATGACTCTCCTCAACTCCCCCCAACTGGTGCCAACTCTCCTCAACTCCCCCTAACTGGTGCCAACTCTCCTCAACTCCCCCCAACTGGTGCCAACTCTCCTCAACTCCCCCCAACTGGTGCCAACTCTCCTCAACTCTCCCCAACTGGTGCCAACTCTCCTCAACTCCCCCCAACTGGTGTCAACCCTCCTCAACTCCCCCCAACTGGTGCCAACTCTCCTCAACTCCCCCTAACTGGTGCCAACTCTCCTCAACTCCCCCAACTGGTGCCAACTCTCCTCAACTCCCCCCAAATGGTGCCAACTCTCCTCAACTCTCCTCAACTCTCCCCAACTGGTGCCAACTCTCCTCAACTCTCCCCAACTGGTGCCAACTCTCCTCAACTCTCCCCAACTGGTGCCAACTCTCCTCAACTCCCCCCAACTGGTGCCAACTCTCCTCAACTCCCCCCAACTGGTGTCAACCCTCCTCAACTCCCCCCAACTGGTGCCAACTCTCCTCAACTCACCCTAACTGGTGCCAACTCTCCTCAACTCCCCCCAACTGGTGCCAACTCTCCTCAACTCACCCTAACTGGTGACAACTCTCCTCAACTCACCCTAACTGGTGCCAACTCTCCTCAACTCCCCCCAACTGGTGCCAACTCTCCTCAACTCACCCTAACTGGTGCCAACCCTCCTCAACTCCCCCCAACTGGTGCCAACTCTCCTCAACTCCCCCCAACTGGTGCCAACTCTCCTCAACTCACCCTAACTGGTGCCAACTCTCCTCAACTCACCCTAACTGGTGCCAACCCTCCTCAACTCACCCTAACTGGTGCCAACCCTCCTCAACTCACCCTAACTGGTGCCAACTCTCCTCAACTCACCCTAACTGGTGCCAACTCTCCTCAACTCACACTAACTGATGCCAACCCTCCTCAACTCCCCCCAACTGGTGCCAACTCTCCTCAACTCCCCCCAACTGGTGCCAACTCTCCTCAACTCCCCCCAACTGGTGCCAACTCTCCTCAACTCCCCCCAACTGGTGCCAACTCTCCTCAACTCACCCTAACTGGTGGCAACTCTCCTCAACTCCCCCCAACTGGTGCCAACTCTCCTCAACTCACCCCAACTGGTGTCAACCCTCCTCAACTCCGCCCAACTGGTGCAAACTCTCCTCAACTCAACCTAACTGGTGCCAACTCTCTCCAACATATGGCCATCAGCTCATGCTGTGGGTGTTTGGCAGAGGGTTGGAACAGCCAATAGTAGTCCCCAGTGACCCATGCCGGCCAATCTTTGTTGGTAAGTAAATAAACAAGATGGCAGCGTCCCAAATGTGACAGATATTCAGTGCCACAGACCACAAGGGTCCATTCAAAAGAGAATACTACTGTATGATAATACAGATTGAGGACTTCATGTGGCTATACGATGAAGGCATACATAGGCTGCGTTTTAACAGGCAGCCCAATTCTGATATTTTCCCTCGCTAATTGGTCTTTTGAACAATCAGATTAACTCTGAAAAAGATCTGATGTGATTGGTCAAAAGACCAATTAGTGGAAAAAAGATCAGAATTGGGCTGCCTGTGTAAACGCAGCCATAGTGCGTTTTTCCATATTTGGAATTTCAAAATCCAGGGTAGTCCAGGACCTTGGTTTGCAAGGCATATATATATATATACATAGGTATATATACATAGGTATGTGATGCATAGCAGACAGGTCAGACTAGAGGCAGAATGGGACACATTGAGATTGACAGACCTGACGGAAGAGTTTAAAGAAGTCCACGTTGGCGTAGAGCCTGTCCTCTATGGTCTGTAGTCTCTGTGGTGTGAGGGCACAAATGCTGCTGTGCACCCTGTACAGCCCCCTGCGGCTGGGGAAGATGATGAACTGCTCCAGCAGGGTCTGACTGCAGGCAATGTCCTTCAGGTGGAGGTCAGGGACGCCAAACACAAACTGAGGGGCAGATGTCAAGGGTCACAGAGGGAGGGGGTTTGTAACATTGAGCAAAACTCCTCAGTGAAGAGAAGGCCTCTTTTTCAGGAAGTAGTAAGCCTATATACATGCACGCATGTGGACACACACGTGCACACACACACAGCCTTTAGCCAGTCCCATTTAATTTTAGGTTCTGTATTCCTTTCTTTGTGTATGTGTTTTCTGTGTGAACAAAGACCTAGTGATGATTCACCCCCCACTGCATAGCCCTTTGATCCAGGGCTGGTGTTGTCGCTCACTGGGGGGAAGAGAAGGTATGCAGGAGCCACAGGCCACCAGACAAAGCCCACAGCACAACCCAGTGTAATGACATCAGTATCCCAATAGCCCTCTTGACCACAGCTTTCAAATGGAGATCCTGTCCTGAGCTTTCAGAGAAACACACTGCCTTTCTCAGGGTTGCGATTCAGCCAGCACTGTTGGATTATTCAGCCAGCACGGCTAGCCCCCAGGAAAATGTGCTGGCTGGATAAATCCTTAGCTAATAATTAGATGGGATACTCAGGGTGATGGAGTGTTACAGCTGTCTAAGTGGGGACAGAACACACACACACACAGTAGGCCAACTAAGGCGTAGTCTGACCTGCTCAGGCCTGATCTTGGCATTGACCAGCTCATTGACCACAAACTCTGACAGAGGAACATCCCTTAGGAGATAGGACGTCAGGGTCTCATCATCCTTCAGAATGTCCTCTACCTTCAGCCCTCGACCTGGAGAGAGAGAGACACACAGATAGAGACAGACAGAGACAGAGAGAGAGAAAGAAAGAGAGAGAGAGAGAGAGAGAGAGAGAGAGAGAGAGAGAGAGAGAGAGAGAGAGAGAAAGAGAGAGAGAGAGAAAGAGAGAGAGAGAGAGAGAGCAAGAAAGGGAGAGAGAGAGAGCAAGAAAGAGAGAGAGGGAGGGGGAGCGAAAGGAATGGGAAGAGGAAAAGGAAAAGGAAGAGGGAAGAATAGTTAAGACCTCAGATAAGAGGAGAAGGAAGTACCCCTGAGATGATAATCAATGGGAAGATAGTGATGTGGAACTTGACAGGTCCTCAGTGAAAATGGAAGTGGTATTTCTTTACATTGAAGACTGCCAGATTATCCTTTGAAACTTTGAGGAGACACAGAGACCAATTGAATAAGAGTGATATATCCAGACATGGTCTCAAAAGTATAGGAAGACAAAAGTGTCCATCTCACTGTGGAATGAAGAGATAAGTGTTGAACTCTTAGAAAAAAGGGTTCCAAAAGGATTATTTGGCTGTTCCCATAGGATAACCCTTTCTGGTTCCAGGTAGAACCCTTCTGGGTTCCATGTAGAATCCTCTGTAGAAAGAGTTCTATATGGAACCCAAAATTGTTCTATTTGCAACCAAAAATAGTTCTTCAAAGGGTTCTCCTATGGAGACAGCCAAAGAACCCTTTAAGGTTCTTAAGATAGCACCTTTTTTTCTAAGAGTGTAGTTAGTCGATCCATCATAAGGGGCTATTATCCCAGTGGAGTAGCATTTGTAGTTGTCAGATCAGATTGAGAATGTATAAGCGATCATTAGTATGGGAATGTTAGCATTGGCTTCCAGATATAACCATGTTTATGTGTTCTGTTGGGAAGGGAAACACTTGAATTGCTTTCTGACCAAATAAACAGTGCTGCTGCTTAGGATCCTAGTTCCCACTACGGGGAAATGGCTTTCTAAAAGCCTAGCTAAGTGATGTAACCCACCTCCACACATGTTGCAGAGCAGGAGGAGAGGAATGGGAGAGATGGGATGTGTTGGGTTCATTTGTTTGGTTTGGCGAAGATGGGATACAATTGCCCGTGAGTGCTTTTGGACCAGATGATTGTGTAAAACATGATCAATGACTCTCATAGTAATAGTACAAAGAAAATACCCATTATTTGGTGAGGACTGCACATTGCTGTGTGAGTGTTTTTATTTCCAGTTTAGATTTTTTTTTGTCTAGTATTGAAATAACAACCAAATGTATTTGAACCCTAGGCCTGTCCTGGATCTGTACTTATGAACCATATCTTTTAAGTTGATGGGAGTTCCTCTGACCTGAGACCTGTTCTGGGCTGGTCCGCAGGGTGTCCATGAAGGTGCTCATGGTGAACAGTTCCCTCCAGAGCCGACCCAGCTGCAGGAACTCTGGGTCACTCAGAAGAAGCTCCTGGGCGTCCAAGTAGAACCGAGCTAGTCTGCATGAGGAGCAGAGCAGAGGATGGGTCACACACACACACACACACACACACACACACACACACACACACACACACACACACACACACACACACACACACACACACACACACACACACACACACACACACACACACACACACACACACACATACACAAACACATACACACACATGCACACATAAACACCAACACAGACAAACAGATACACACACAGATAGGTACACACATTCATTCAATCAACCCATTCACACATACATAAGAACCCTGAACCTCATTGGCGTGAGTGCAGAGCCTTGCCAAGTGCCGATGAAATGTCTTCAGTGAGAACATACTGTATTATAACATGTAACACCCTCCTTTCATCTGCCATCAAATGGTACATAAAGCAGGTAGTACTGCTGCTCAACCCTCTCCTATCTGGCTGGCCCATCATCACAAACAGCCCTATCATCACAAACATCATCACAAACAATGACCATAGGAGTTGGCTTGACAGCACCAACAGATCTGGGACCAGCTATCACAGCCCTGCTCCTATGCTCACATGGAATCGTTGTAGTTGGAGACGAGCCCAGGGCCCTCTCCCCTGGTGGTGTACTGGAAGCATGGGTTGTTGGCATTGCAGAAGATTCCTTGGATCCATGGAAGGATGCCAGTCGAGGGCATGGCCTTGTTGGGAAAGTGGCCTGTACAACAGTGGACAGAACAGGACAGACGGCACTGGTCAATAGCAAAGGCCGGAAGAGTTGACACAGCTCTGATCATCCTGTATAGATTGGTATAACTCTAGTCACAAAATTGATTATTTTGCTTCACTATTTGACTAGAAAAGATTTCTAAATATATTGAAAATATTTTGTTCATCAGAGCTGACCATTTGCTGGTTTGTAGGGTTGTATTGTTTGTGCATAAACTGCTGATAATGTTGGTAACGCCAGTGTTTAGATTGTCAGAAGAACATGTTCTTACACTCATGTTGACGGTATAAAGGGTTAGCTGTCCTCAGCCACACTAGTCCAATGAACAGAACCACTGGCCACATAATCTCCATGAAGAACCGCATCTGGGGGGAAAACAACGAACAATATACTCTTCACATTGGAAGGCAGCTGTTAATTTTGAATTAAGCTGAAAAAACATCTGTCTGTATTCGAGTAGCAGAAGTGAGTGTTGGGTGAGAGTTGATTTGTGTGCGTACATTTGTTTTGATGGTGCGAATAAATGAATGAGTGTGGCTTTAGTTTGTTAATGAAGCACAAAGAGATCTGAATGTCCACAACACAAAGTTGACTCCCGTCGTTTGGCTTGTGTGTGCGTGTGTGTATGCGTGTGTGTATGCGTGTGTGTGTGTGTGTGTGTGTGTTTGTTCAAATTGGGCCAAGCTTCATTAGTTTAGTTACAGTATGCAGTTGGCACGATGTGAGACGTGATCATGGGCGACTGAGCTAAACACAGCAATCTAAAGACGGCGGGCCGGGCTGCTCAGCTAAGCAGGGCTCCAGACCTGTGTAACAACCTCCTGTCACCCAGCAGCCATCATCCTCATGTGATTGTCCTCTCACGACCTTTAGGCTACTAACACGATGACAGGTCTGAGACTCTATCCCGAACCAGTCAATGACAGGGTGGATCTATTTTCTATTTAGATAATGTGGCATTCTCAATACGTAGATTTTAAATCCTACATTTCGGTTCTGTTTAAGCATGGTGGCCCTAAGGGGCAAAGTAGCTTTTAGAATTCAGTGACACACAAAGCAAGTGCTTGCAAATAATTTCACAGAAGATGATGGAAACGTCTTCAAAATAAAAGATCTGCTAGATTGAGATAGACAATCATCAGAAGTGTGTTTGTTTAACCTTTTGTCTCTTGCGAAGGGTCCAGTTCTTCCACAGCAGCAATCGGACTTGACTGCCCGTACCCATGATCCTCCTCTTCACCCCTCGTAGGGGTCACCACCAGGGCACAGACCTGGAAACAACCATCACACAGCCATCATACAACCACCTCACAACCACCAAACGACCATCACACAACCACCTCACAACCATACCTCATCCACCTCCCAACCACCTCACAACGCTGACATAATTAACACATTTCCAAATCCTTAAACAATCTGTTTCTCACTGAATATCATACAACTAGAACAGTTCCAGTTTCATGTGATTCTAGGACCTCAGAACAGGAAGTCATCCTTCCATGCGCTGAGAAGCATGCTGGGCTACTCCTAGTTCCAGAGTGTTTTGATACTGATTGAAGTAGACAAGTGTATCACATGGGGAGGGAGGGTGGGAAGGGCAAAGCGCTTTTCTAGGTCATGCCAATCAGTATATAACAATAGGGAGGGAAGAACAACTCTCATTGGCTGAGCTGTTTATGTCATGTGATGACATAATAACGCACACATAATGGCCACTACTCCCAGTGGACTGACTGCTTGCAGAATGGATTACTGTAATAATGTAACAATTCAGCCTTTTGAAAATCTGACTGATTAATGGTGCTGTTCTGTCAACCTCTAGTTGTCCGATATCTCAAATAAATAAATTGTACATAGTCTGATCTAGTAAACATCCTGCTGGTTAAGCTGAATAAAAATGATGCCGTTACAGTGTCAGAGTACTGCTACTATTGTAAGTACAGTGCCTAACTCAATTAGTGTGAGTATGTGCTGCCACAGGTGCAGTAAT
The DNA here is from genome assembly GCF_002021735.2 of Oncorhynchus kisutch. Taxonomy (NCBI): domain Eukaryota; kingdom Metazoa; phylum Chordata; class Actinopteri; order Salmoniformes; family Salmonidae; genus Oncorhynchus; species Oncorhynchus kisutch. Next base: position 62,332,759 of record NC_034191.2, on the reverse strand, counting down.
CAAAGCTACTGTTTAGGGTCAACAACCTCACTACGATGTATGGCACATGTACAGACTGATTGACAGCTCCATCTCTATGGCCTCAGGGGAACCCAGGAAAGCACAGGAAGACTGCAATTAAAGGATGCATTCTGTCACTTAAAACTATAGTTACTGGTAGTACTACTAGTAGTTACATTTACAGGTAGTACTACTAGTAGTTACATTTACTGGTAGCACTACTAGTAGTTACATTTACAGGTATCACTACTAGTAGTTACATTTACAGGTAGTACTACTAGTAGTTACATTTACAGGTAGTACTACTAGTAGTTACATTTACTGGTATCACTACTAGTAGTTACATATACTGGTATCACTACTAGTAGTTACATTTACTGGTAGCACTACTAGTAGTTACATTTACTGGTAGCACTACTAGTAGTTACATTTACTGGTATCACTACTAGTAGTTACATTTACAGGTAGTACTACTAGTAGTTACATTTACAGGTAGTACTACTAGTAGTTACATTTACTGGTATCACTACTAGTAGTTACATTTACTGGTAGCACTACTAGTAGTTGCATTTACTGGTAGCACTACTAGTAGTTACATTTACTGGTAGCACTACTAGTAGTTACATTTACTGGTAGCACTACTAGTAGTTACATTTACTGGTAGTACGACTAGTACAATTACATTTTAGTCATTTAGCAGACGCTTCTAAAAATCCAGAGCGATTTACGGGTGCAATTAGGGAAAATTGCCTTACTCAAGGGCACATCGGCAGATCTTTCACCTAGTTGGTTCAGGGATTCTAACCAGCGATCTTTCGTTATGTGGCCCAACGCTCTTAATTGCTACCTGCCGCCAGTAGTAGTTACATTGCAATATGTTATGCACAATGTAAAACCCTCAACTGGTGTTGTACCAAGATGTATTCCCCTCTTCTGACCAAATGTGTTTGTTAATAAATAAACATCTGTGCATGCTGTTAGCAACAAGGTTGAGATGTTGACGATGAGATTTGGTTGCTTTAAGAATTCCCAGGAGCATACAGATTTTGCCACAGTGTAGCCTACAACCACAACATAGGCTGTCCTAGCAAGCATAGCTATTACACATGAATGAACAGACTAGTAAAACAACTATATAGGACACCTCAACAAACATGAAAGACCACTTACTTCAGAAGAATAGAACCGTGGAGTACCATCTAGTAGTGAGTATAAAGTAACCCAGGACGTTGCGTTGTGTGTCCCATGTCTGGTGCTAACAGCTAACCACGCAGTTCCTTTAGTAACTACAGACCCAGCGAATAGTTAATCTGATTGATTTAATCTTCTTTCTCAATGCCTCAGAGCCTGCTAACACCGCTCATCCATTTTCACAGAGACCTGAATGACCTGACAACCACCCGAGAAAGAGAGGGATCATTTTATTGAAGGTTATGGGGAAAAAATAGGGTCTACATGTTATGGTTTCTTCCTCTTACACTCAATTTATTCACATCAACTAGGAATTGACCTAGGCTCCAAAATCTGGTTTATCAACTATCTATACTGTAGGTGTGAGAATACAAAAGATTACAGAAACGTGTTTGGAAGTTGTCAACTATATTTAATAAGTTACAAAAAGGTGTATGTTCGTATGTACCTGTTTGTACAATGAAAGGGATTTAATACATTGGAGACAATCTGCAAAGACCCCTATAGATAATATTTATAAAATATAGACGGATATACCATTTACATGAATGTAGCACTTACTGGTACTTATAACCTGTACAAAGTGAGAGTATAATTGATATGATTAAAATATCTGGTCAGTACTTACTGAACTGAATAGTACTTTCAAAAAGACAGCTTTGGTCAGCTTTGGTCCATCGTAATATTGTGATAGACTTCTTTACAACAGGCCAGAAACGACCTGACTGACCTCTAATTATATTATTCAATGTTTTTCAGTTGAGTTGTTAGGTTGTTACCTTCCAGGTAAACATCTAAAAGGAGCAGATTGATGTTTGGTTGAAGTGTGGCTTTGTAGCATATCTCCATTGACTTACATACAGACACTTTCCATATATAATGCCTAAGTGTCAATCAAGTCAAAGATAAATAAGAGTTCATTCGTCCACGTTGAACGAGCAACACATGCAGTTTTATATTAAACATTGTAACTTTTCAAATGACTGTATACAAAGGTATACAAAAGTAATACTGTATACAAAATACTGCATTACAAAAAAAAGTTGAAATGTGTAATGCATAAAATAACTGTGATTAAAATAACTGGATTAAGTAAGTGCGTCAAATTCAGTTTTGATAAAGTGGCGATACACACTATACTGTAACAGTTGTTGAAATAATATTTTTTGGCATATAAACATACAAATACAGTGTACCAAAACTTTATACAACAGATACAGTATGATATTTCTTTAATAAAAAGTAATTGCACAGTTTAAAAGAGAGAAAAACATGCTATCCTGGCATTACTTTGTATTGAGCCGTATGTTAGAAATACTGTACATTTAAATCTACAATGATGGATTTAACTTTTGGGAAATTAACTATTTCTTTAACATTTGTAGTGATTGGTACTGGAAGCACGGTTTTGATTATGTGGCTTTCTTTATACAGACCTTTCACAGAAACCTAGAATAGGTGTAGTGACTTATAATACAGCCACTGTTATGTAGTTAACTAAGTGCATCCTGTCTTTATTTTGGGGACCTGCAGTACGACAGTTCCTTCCAGCACCAACTGCGGAACTCCAAAAAAGATAACAAGGAATATATTAATGTATATAACACTTCCTGTGGGTCATTTTTTTCCCAGTTCATGAAATGATTTGAAGTTTTTTTCTTCTTATACAATATGGCACATATTATACAGATTTGACCATTTCAATCCTAATCATGGAAGGAAAATTACTCTTGATTAATTATAATGACGACCTGTGAGTAATGGCGATAAATATGGTCATACAAAATGGGCCTCGCGGTGCTCGAACTCCTGCAAGCGTCTGGCCCGTAGTCTCTGGTACACGGGCTTGGTCTCGTCACTGAGGTCCTCAGGGCTGGAACTGGGGGATTGGGGCAGGGACAGAGAGGAGCCTGCAGCCTGCTGCGGAGCCTCAGTGTCCTCATCCATATTGTCTTCATCCACAGAGGGCTCATCTACAGAGACCTCCAGACCCATCTCCTCTTCCTCCTCCTCCTCATCTTCATCATCATCGTCCTCCTGTTCTTCCTCCTCTGCGCTGTTAGCTGCCTCGGCACGCTTCTTTTGCGGCGCGTCCCCTAACACTTTGTCCTTGCTCCCCGAGGGGGGTTTGTAGAAGGTTCCAGGCGGTGGCTGTAGAGTCCGAGGGGGCCTGAACGCAGTGGGCACAGAGCTGTACTCGCACACGTTCTCCTCCCTTTTCAGAGTCCTGCCCGGCCTCACTGCGATGGTGTAGGGTCTGTTGGGGTAGATGGAAGAGGATGATGGTACAGAAGTGGAGAGGCTTGTGGCCGAGTCCTCCACCTCTTTGTCTGCTGTAGGCAGGTTGGTAATGATCTTAGCTGTCCTGGGGGTGATGTCATAATGCTTGTACTGTTTGTCCCAGGTCCTACGTAACGTCCCTGTGTCGATGAACGTGCTCCGGTAGTGGCTGCTCGCCCTCGACTTTGGCTTCTCGTCCTCCGACACCTCCTCAATTGACTGGTCCCGCGCAATGCTCCCGGTAACGTCCTCGCTGTCCAGTTCAGCGGTGTTCCTGGCATTCCTCTCATCCACGCCGTGGGCGGGGTTCAGGAGGCGTTCGGCAGGCATGCTCATGGGTCGGGAGACAAGCTTGGAGCGGGGGTGGCGGAGGTGGACCCGGGAAGTGGTGTGGCGGGCCCGGGTAAGACCCCTCTCCCCCCTGTCCCTCTCTCCCTCTGCTCTCTGTACCTCAGGGACGCTGCCAGACAGGAGCCCGTTCAGTTGCTCTGAGTCCTCGTCCACTACTACAGAGTAAAGAGGAGACACGTCAGTAATAAAGTATATAGTATACAGTGTATCTATGGGCCCAGTGTGTCCAGCTATAGTGGGGTAATACTGACCAGGTGCATAGTCCCTCCCATCAGGCCTGGGTTTCCCCTCTCTGACCTCGTCCATTAAATGGGTGGAGGGGATTACGGAGGAATGACGCTTATACACTTTAGAGCTCTGCTGCAATGGACAGAGGACAGGAAACAGATGGGCACAGAGGGAAAACACAAAGGAGCGAAAGAGAGGGGGGTGGGGGCGAGAGAGAGAGAGAGAGAGAGAGTCAGTAATCATTACTGTTTCAGTCGGTAGTAGTAGCTAGATCCGTAACATATGGATGGTGAGGCACACTACATGGACAAAAGTATGTAGACAACCCTTCAAATTAGTGGATTTGGCTATTTCAGCTATACCAGTTGCTGACAGGTGTATACAATCGAGCACACAGTCATGCAATCTCCACAGACAAATATTGGCAGTAGAATGGCCGGTACTGAAGAGCTCAGTTACTTTCAATGCGGCTGAACCATTATTGCTCCTTAATGTTTCTACTTCACAATAACAGCACTTATAGTTGACCGGGGCAGCTCTAGCAGGGCAGACATTTGACGAACTGACTTCTTGGAAAGGTGGCATCCTATTGGCAGTAGAATGGCCGGTATAGGATGCCACCTTTCCAAGAAGTCAGTTCGTCAAATGTCTGCCCTGCTAGAGCTGCCCCGGTCAACTATAAGTGCTGTTATTGTGAAGTAGAAACATTAAGGAGCAATAATGGTTCAGCCGCAAAGTTGTAGGCCACACAAGCTCACAGAACGGGACCGCCGAATGCTGAAGTGCGTAAATCGTCTGTCCTCGGTTGCAACACTCACTAGTTCCAAACTGCCTCCTGAAGCAACGTCAGCACACTAACTGTTTGTCTGGAGCTTCATGAAAGGGGTTTCCTTTCCGGACACAAGCCTAAGATCACCATGTGCAATGCAAAGCATCGGCTGGAGTCGTGTAAAGCTCACCGCAATAGGACTCTGGAGCAGTGGAAATGCGTTCTCTGGAGTGATGAATCCCCCTTCACTATCCGGCAGTCCGATGAACGAATCTGGGTTTGGCGGATGCCAGGAGAACGATACCTGCCCGAATGCATAGTGCCAAGTGGAAGTGGAATACTGGTCTGGGGCTGTTTTTCATGGTTCATGTAAGGCCCCGAAGAAAAATCTATACGCTACAGCATATAATGACGTTCTAGACGATTCTCTGCTTCCAACTTTGTGCCAACAGTTTGGGGAAGGACCTTTCCTGTTTCTGCATGACCTTTCCTGTTTCAGCATGACAATGTCCCCCTGCACAAAGCGAGGTCCATACGGAAATTGTTTGTCGAGATCATTGTGGAAGAACTTGACTGGCCTGCAGAGCCCTGATCTCAACCCTACCTTTGGAATGAATTGGAACGCTGACTGCAAGCCAGGTCTAATCACCCAAAATCAGTGCACGACCTCACTAATGCTCTTGTGGCTGAATGGAAGCAAGTCCCCACAGCAATGTTCCAACATCTAGTGGAAAGCGTTCCTAGAAGAGTGGAGGCTGTTATTGCAACAAAGTGGGGACCAACTCCGTATTAATGCCCATGATTTTGGAATGAGATGTTCGACGAGCAGGTGTCCACATACTTTTGGCCATGTTATGTATTGTAGTCAGTGCTGAGGTTAATCAAATTTCTATTGACTTCTATTTTAATATGGGATCAGACAAGTCACTCACCTCCTTAATGTCTACTAGAGACTTGGAGTGTCTGCTGAGAAGCTGCTCCTTCTCCTGAGGGGTGAGGCAAGGGTTAGTGTCCTGACCCTTCAGAGGAGAGCCCTCCCCAGAGGGGCCTGGTGGGCCCTGGGGCCGTGGTAGAGGGCTGAGGGGGGCATCAAAGATCATCTGATAGTGTCTGATGAGGAGCTCCACGATGAGTGCCTGGTAGGGGTAGTCCACCAGGGAGGACAGGGACACCTCCGCGTCCGTCTGTCTTGGTTTGATGAGCGTGGGGCCGAAGATGATGCCTAGGTTACTGGCTGTCATCTTGTTCTCCTCCGCCTGCTCGGTCACCCTACAGGGGTGAGGAAGGATGAAATATGAAGGTGGACTTCTTGTTCATTGTTACTGCTGTTGCAGTTTTTTGTTGTTACTTTGTGCGACGTGTGGGTTTTAAGTTGTGTATGTGTATTTATAGAGTTGTATTCTGCCTTGAGATCCGCTGACTTAACTCAGTGTCCCATTGAAATCAATAAATGTTTTAGGTGAAAGTCAGAGTTGTGAGCGCTGGTTAACTCATTTATATTCTCTGAATAGATTCGGTACCTGTGCAGGTGTTGGATGAGGAACTGCAGGGTCTTGTAGTGGGCCGGAGGCAGCTGTCTCAGGAGGTCTTTGATCTTGAAGAGGACCCGGTTGAGCTCCACGCTGACCTGTGGAGGGGTCAGGGAGGCGGGGCTGACCCTGGATGCCTCCACCTCGTCCACGATGATGTTCTGGCTCTCCTTGGCCAGGCCGATGAAGTCGTTGTAGAAACGGAACAGGATGAGAGGCTCTGGAAGCTGCAGGGAGAGAAAATAAACATGGAAGTTAATTTTAAACTGGAATGACAAAAATATGAAGACAAATATACAACAGACAGGACTGGAGACAAAGAGATAAGCATTTGGGAGTATAAACTAGCAATGAATGAAGAGAAGGTAGATAAGTAAATATTATTGGGCTAGTGTGTGGTCTGTCTGATGTACTCTGTAACCAGCAAATATCTTGTCCTGAAGAATTGTGTGTGTGTGTGAAACCCACCTGTCTCAGGTAAAGTTTAAGCACGTTGCTGATGTCATGGGGGTAAAGGTCAGATAGCTCCACCAGGTCCTTGCCGTTCTCAAATGCCTGACAGAGCTTCTCCACACGAGACTTGGCCCCATTCACACGATAGATCCCCTGGACAACCAAGACAACACAGCGGCCCATTTTATCCTGAGATATTACATTTTTTTTAAACTGGGGTGGATGACGTCTAAAACAATAAAGAATATTAGCTATACTATATAGCTAGGCTACATAATCTTACTTCAAAAAGCTAGCATAATGTTACCTTGATGTCCAGCGCTCTATTCTCAATCTCGGAGGTACACTTCCTGATGATGAAAGGAATACCATCTGGGTTGTTCCTAGCTGCCTGGGTGAAGTCAACACCAAAGAGGTGCAGTCTACCCTGGAGTTTCTTATGACCACACTGGATGGCCAGTGTCTCCAAACACTTCTTATGGCAGGCCAGGGAGCACTGGGAAACAGTAGAGGAGTCAAAGAGTGAATATCCATGTCAGCTAGCAATAATACTGTATATATATGCCACTTAGCAGTGAGTGCATATATTTCAGTAAGTGTATGTGATCCCTGTGGGAATTGGTCCCACGACCTTGACGTTGCTAGTACCCCACTCTCACAGAGCCACACAGGGCCACAGTGTTACATAATCGTCTAAATAACCATTCCCCTCAAGTAACCATCTTTCATTGTCCTGTTCCAATGTATCCAAATATGAATGTTTCCATAAATATGTAATGCAACACTATCTAAAATAAGCAGAGCTGAGAGAACATTCTAACAAGAGGATCGTACAGGCTCCCAGAGGGTAACAAAAGGTCTTTGGTTTCCACTGCACATCCCCTTTTAATGAGTCCAAATACCTAGTGCTGGATGATGGAGAGGTCACTCTAAATGGCAACTGATGGTCTGTGGACTCTCATTCAGTCCCTGTGTGGCTACTTGTCATCTACAACCTCTTTCCTATTGGTGCTAATCAAATCAAACTTGATTTGCCACATGCGCCGAATACAACAAGTGTACACTTTACTTACAAGCCCTTAACCAACAGTGTAGTTCAAGAAGAAGAAACAATTTACCAAGTAGGTTCAAATAAAAAGTAATAATAAAAGTAACACAATAAGAATAACAATAATGAGGCTATATACAGGGGGCACCGGTACCGAGTCAGTGTGCGGGGGTACAGGCTAGTTGACGTAATCTATACATGTAGGTGGGGGCGAAGTGACTATGCATAGGTAATAGAGGTCGACCAATTTTTCAACGCCGATACCGATTACTGGACGACCAAAAAACCGATACCGATTAATCGGCCAATTTTTATATATATGTTTGTAATAATGACAATTACAACAATACCGAATGAACAATGAACACTTTTATTTTAACTTAATATAATACATCAATAAAATCTATTTAGTCACAAATAAATACTGAAACATGTTCAATTTAGTTTAAATAATGCAAAAACAAAGTGTTGGAGAAGCAAGTAAAAGTGCAATATGTGCCAAAAGCTAACATTTAAGTTCCTTGCTCAGAACATGAGAACATATCGAGTCACGAGTCTTCAATATTCCCATGTAAGACGTATTAGGTTGTAGTTAATATAGGAATTATAGGACTATTTCTCTCTATACGATTTGTAATTCATATACCTTTGACTATTGGATGTTCTTATAGGCACTTTAGTATTGCCAGTGTAACAGTATAGCTTTCGTTCCCCTCCTCGCTCCTACCTGGGCTCAAACCAGGAACACATCGACAACAGCCACCCTCGAAGCAGCGTTACCCATGCAGAGCAAGGGGAACAACTACTCCAAGTCTCAGACAGAGTGACGTTTGAAACGCTATTAGAGCGCACCCCGCTAACTAGCTAGCCATTTCACATCGGTTACACCAGCCTAATCTCGGGAGTTGATAGGGTTGAAGTCATAAACAGCGCAATGCTTGAAGCATTGCGAAGAGCTGCTGGCAAAACGCACGAAAGTGCTGTTTGTATGAATGCTTACGAGCCTGCTGGTGCCTACCATCGCTCAGTCAGACTGCTCTATCAAATCATAGACTTAATTATAACATAATAACACACAGAAATACGAGCCATAGGTCATTAATATGGAAACTATAATTTTGAAAACAAAACGTTTATTCTTTCAGTGAAATACGGAACCGTTCTGTATTTTATCAAACGGGTGGCATCCATAAGTCTAAATATTCCTGTTACATTGCACAACCTTCAATGTTTTGTCATAATTACATAAAATTCTGGCAAATTAGTTCGCAACGAGCCAGGCGGCCCAAACTGTTGCATATACCCTGACTCTGCGTGCAATGAACGCAAGAGAAGTGACACAATTTCACCTGGTTAATATTGCCTGCTAACCTGGATTTCTTTTAGCTAAATATGCAGGTTTAAAAATGTATACTTCTGTGTATTGATTTTAAGAAAGGCATTGATGTTTATGGTTAGGTACAGTCGTGCAACGATTGTTAAATCATCCCCCGTTTGGTGTAATTAGCTGTCTTTGTTAGAAGACAGTTCGCAACGAGCCAGGCGGCCCAAACTGCTGCATATACCCTGACTCTGTTTCAAGCGAAGTGAAACAATTTCCCTAGTTAAAAGAAATGAATGTTAACAGGCGATATTAACTAAATATGCAGGTTTAAAAATATTTACTTGTGTATTGATTTTAAGAAAGGCATTGATGTTTATGGTTAGGTACACGTTGAAGCAATAACAGTCCTTTTTCGTGAATGCGCACCGCATCTTATTATATGCAACGCAGGACACGCTAGATAAACTAGTAATATCATCAACCATGTGTAGTTATAACTAGTGATTATGATTGCTTGATTGCTTGTTTTTTATAAGATAAATTTAATGCTAGCTAGCAACTTACCTTGGCTTCTTACTGCATTCGCGTAACAGGCAGGCTCCTCGTGGAGTGCAATGTAAGGCAGGTGGTTAGAGCGTTGGTTAACCGTAAGGTTGCAAGATTGAATCCCTGAGCTGACATGGTAAAAATCTGTCGTCCTACCCCTGAACAAGGCAGTTAACCCACCATTCCTAGGCCGTCATTGAAAATAAGAATGTGTTCTTAACTGACTTGCCTAGTTAAATAAAGGTGTAAAAAAGAAATCGGTGTCCAAAAATATTGATTTCCGATTGTTATGAAAACTTGAAATCGGCCCTAATTAATCGGCCATTCCGATTAATCGGTCGACCACTACTTTGTATGTATCTCTGTGTGTGGAGTAAAGATGGTCTAGGATTTTTTTTTCCCTGGTTGCACATAAAAAAAACTTGGTAAAACTGATTTTATTTTACCTGCAATAAAGTCCCCGGCCACTAGAAGCGCCGCTTCTGGGTGAGCATTTTCTTCTTTGCTTATGGCCTTATAGAGTTGGTTGAGAGCAGTCTTAGTGCCAGCTTCGTTTTGTGGTGGTAAATAGACAGCTACAAATAATACAGACGAGAACTCTCTTGGGCCTGTTCCAGTGAAAGCAGGATATCCTTCTTGTCGGACTCGTTAAAGGAAAAAGTTTCTTCCAGTCCATGGTGAGTAATCGCTTTTCTGATGTCCAGAAGTTATTTTCGGCCATAAGAGACGCTAGCAGCAACATTATGTACACAATAAGTTTAAAAAATAAGTTGGTTGGGAGAATGTAGCACAATTGGTTGGGAGAATGTAAAACGTTAGCCATGTTCTTCAGCGCCAGTATGTCGTATTTGGTTTCTTACTGTACCCAAAATCACATTTTGCTCTAGCTGAAGTACCCCCTCATGTTCCACTGATCATTAGGCCTATGGTCTTAAGAGTCTTTCCAATTCCCCCTGTGGATAGGCCAGGTACTTCCAGGGGTAGAGCACCCCAGATTGAGAACCACTGCACTCACCTCCTCACACTCAGCCCCATGGAAGACCACCAGACTATCACATTCTCTGCACTTGGACAGGGCCCTCAGCTTCCTCAGCTTATGTGTCTGGGCTGCCTTGGACATCTGGGTGTTACGGAACGGACCTGGGGAACTGGCTGTCTCTATCAGCATCTCACTCAGACCTGAGGGAGAGAAGAGACGGAGGGGAGTCAGTATCATCTCCATTAAAAGCATCACACTCAGTATTATTGGTCTGTTCTGTAGTTGGTCCAAATGTTGTTTTGCTCAGTGAGTGTAATATTAATAATAATCATAATTTTGGTGGGTGCTTATGCAAAACTCCATTATTTAGCTGGAATGGAAGTTTGTATACTGTATGTTTGACTGTGATATGTGGTTGTAACACCTATCTTAAGATGAATACACTAAATGTAAGTCGCTCTAGATAAGAGCATCTGCCAAATTACTCAAATGTAAAATGTACAGTACCTTTACAAAGTATTCACACCCCTTGACTTTTTCCACATTTTGTTGATTAGATTGAGATTTTGTGTCACTGGCCTACACACAATACCACATAATGTCAAAGTGGAATTATGTTTTTAGAAATGTAAAACAAATTAATAAAAAATGAAAAGCTGAAATGTCTTGAGTCAATAAGTATCCAATCCCTTTGTTATGGCAAGCCTAAATAAGTTCAGGAGTATTTGCTAAACAAGTCTCATAATAAGTTTCATTGACTCACTCTGTGTACAATAATAGTGTTTAACATGATTTTTGTACACCACACATACAATTATCTGTAAGGTCCCTCAGTCGAGCAGTCAATTTCTAACACAGATTTAACCACAAAGACCAGGGAGATTTTCCAATGCCTCACAAAGAAGGGCACCTATTGGTAGATGGGTAAAAATAAAAAAGCAGACTTTGAATATCCATTTGAGCAGAGTGAAGCTATTAATAACAGTTTGGGTGGTGTATCAATACACCCAGTATACACCAACTACATATACCCCCACTACAAAGATAATGAGTCCTTCCTAACTCAGTTGCCAGAGAAGAAGGAAACCGCTCATGGATTTCACCATGAGGCGAATGGTGATTTTGAAACAGTTTAATGGCTGTGATAGGAGAAAACTAAGGATGGATTAACAACATTGTAGTTACTCTACAATACTAACCAAAATGACAGAATGAAAAGAAGGAAGGAAGCCTGTACAGAATACTAATATTCCAAAACATGCATCCTGTTTGCAATAAGGCACTAAATAAAACATTCTAAAAATGTGGCAAAGTACTTTATGTCCTGAACACAAAGTGTTATGTTTGAGGCAAATCCAATACAACATAACACTGAGTACCACTCTCCATATTTTGAACCCAGGGGTGGCTGCATCATGGTATAGGTATGCTTGTCATCGGCAAGGACATGGGTAGTTTTTTAGGATTAAAAGAAAAGGAATAGAGCTAAGCACAGTTAAAATACTTTCCAACAGACACTGGGAGACAAATTCCCCTTTTAGCAGGACAATAACTTAAAACACAAGGCCAAATCTACACTCGAGTTGCTTACCAAGATGACATTGAATGTCTAGTTACAGTTTTGACTTAAATTGGATTGAAAATCTATGGCAAGACTTTAAAATGTTTGTCGAGCAATGATCAACAAAGAACTTGACAGAGCTTGAAGAATTTTTAAATAATAATTGTATAATCTAGGTGTGCAAAGCTCTTAGAGGCTTACATTTAGCAGACATTCTTATTCAGAGTGGCTTACAGGAGCAATTAGGGTTAAGCGCCTTGCTTCAGGGCACATTGACAGATTGTTCATGTAGACGGCTCAGGTATTCAAACAAGCAACCTTTCAGTCACTGGCCAAATGCTGTTTTATTTTTTTGGTAATTTTGACCCCCTTTTCTTCCCAATTTCGTGATATCCAATTGATAGCTACAGCCTTGTCCCATCACTCCAACTCCCGTACAGACTAGGGATAGGTGAAGGTCGAAAGCCATGTTTCCTCCAAAACACGTCCCTGCCAAGCTGCGCTGCTTCTTGACACACTTTTTGCTTAACACGGAGCATGCCACACCAATGTGTCGGAGGAAACACCGTCCAACTGGCAACCGTGTCGGCGTGGATGCCCCCTGCCCACCACAGGAGTTGCTAGAGCGAGATGGGACAAGGACATCCCGGCCGGCCAAACCCTCCCCTAACCCGGACAACACTGTGCCAATTGTGCGCCGCCTCATGGGTCTCCAGGTCGTGGCTGGCTGCAACACAGGTTGGAATTGAACCCAGTTCTGTAGTGACGCCTCTAGAATTACGATGCAGTGCCTTAGACTGCTGCACCACTCAGGAGGCCATGGCCCAACACTCTTCACCGCTAAACTACATGCCGCCACTTACTCAGAAAGACTCAGCTGTAATCGTTGCAAATTGTGATTCTAACATGTTTTGACTCAGGGGTGTGGATACTTATGTAAATGTGATATTTATGTATTTTATTTTCAATAAAGTTGCACAAATTTCTGAAAACATGTTTTCACTTTGTCATTATTGGGTATTGTGTGTAGATGGTTGAGAACAAAACATATATTGAATCAATTTTGAATTCACGCTGTAACACAACAAAATGTGGAATAAGTCAAGGGGTATGACTACTTTCTGAAGGCACTATAAATGTTTTACATACAGATCTATTACTGTATTGATTCATCGTTTTTTTTATGTTGATTACACAAATATATCAGTTACTGGGGCTGGAAGATAGCCTAGTCGTTAGAACGTTGGACTAGTAACTGAAAGGTTGCAAGATCAAATCCTGGGCTGACAAGATAAAAATCTGTTGTTCTGCCCCTGAACAAGGCAGTTAACCCACTGTTCCTGGACTGTTATTGAAAATAAGATTTTGTTCTTAACTGACTTGCCTAGTTAAATAAAGGTAAAAAGAAATGTATAAAAAATATAGTTATTTGTGACATTTGACTGTGTAAAACCGGTACTACATATTTCTCTAAGTGAGGCGGATATTTAGCATTTAGCAAAAAAACATGATTAACTTGTCTCTCTGAAATGAAACCATCAATGATACATTTCAAACAAATACATCTGTTTTTAAACGACCCCATGCCATGATTAGATAGTGAAAAAACACGCCAATCTCGTTCATAAGATCTTTTAACAATAAAAGCTAACTTCCCACATTTCTGAAAATGGATATATATTTTTAGAAAGAAGATCTCTTCTACGCATGTTTTCAATTGGAAATGTTTTTTTTTGTTGCATATCCCAACTCTCCCCGAGACACCCTCAGAGAGTGAGGTCGCGGCCAGTGTCTGTCATTATCAACAGCGACCCTGGAGCAATAAGGGTTAAGTGCCTAGCTCAAGGGCACATCAGTAGATTTGTTCACCATGGATATTCAAAATAACAACATTTACTGGACTAATGCTCTAACTACTAGCCTACATTTGCTTTGCTGCTGAAGACACACACCTTCCCTGAACTTCCCTTTGCCAAAGCAAGCATATAGAAACATATCAAATGAATGAACTATCTGACTCACCGTTGTCTGACGGCGAGGGCGGCTCTCTCTCGTCCAGGTCATCAGCTGACGACATGGTCCCCGTGGAGGGGGTTCTGGGTAGTCTCCTCTTGAAGTCACCTAAGCAGGAGGCAGTGAACGCACGACATATTCTCATAGTAACTTCTCAATACAACTGTCTAGCTACTCAGTACTACTATCCACCGTCTAACTGAGGCCTGGTCTAGTAATAATATCAATTGTTTGCAGTACGCACGCATGACTGTAGGTCGTTTTGGATGAAAGCGTCTGCTAAATGGCACATATTATATTATTATATATTATATTTATTAGTAGATCCTTGGTTTTAGGTTATCTCAGAATGTCTGCTCCTTTCTAGCAATAGCTTCAAGCCTGGCTTGGTATGAACTGAGCGGCTGTCAAAGAGTGTCCAGCTATTATAACACAGGACCCTCCAATGGCAAGAGGTCAGGGGACCAACAGGGGACCACCCACGAGTCATTATGGGTGCTTCACAGCTACATTCAATGATCAATCCTTCTGGTTGATCCCTTACTGTTCTGATAATGGCTTGGACTAGAGGCCAACGTCAGACAAGTGATAGGCCACATTCCCCACATTTCTCCAGACATTGGGGCACTTTGGAAATATAGGACTGACTAGATAGCAAACTCTCATTCCAATCATTCCAGATTTGTATGAGTCCAAAGGTGCTAACGAGTCAGATTGCTTAATCCAGTTAAATGAACAATAACTAGTTAAATAAAACATCTCACTCTGGAACACTTGTTTTGTATGATTATAACATGATTGTAACGCTATAATTAATTTGAAGGAAACACATCGTAACACAATTAGATAATCAACACAAAACAACACCAGAATAACCCAAAACTCCAGAAAATGTCACTGTTATTTACACAGCCTGTAGATCACGTCCCTCTCCAGGGTATTATAGAGACACCTTCAGGACTCAGGCATGGTCCCACTGTCAGTCTGTCTGTCTCTGGTAATTAAATTTTACGTCTGTCTCTGTCACGTCTAGGAGGGTGGCTGCTATGACATAACAACCATCAATCAATTCCTTTCAACAGGTGATGAAAGCTAAGGCAGACAGGAGGCGGTGCTGGTTGGTGCCAGGTGTTTGGAAGGTGTGTGCTAAGCCAATGGATAGAAGGTTGTGTGGAGATATGGCCCTGGGCTAGGAAGGGTATATAGGAAGGAGGTGGGTGGAGAGATGGGGCCTCACCTGGGCTGGCAGTGGGGGAGTCCATGGATCTGGACTCGCTGCTGCCTCCGGCGCTCTCCGAGTCACTGCACATCCCCCCGCCCTGGCTACCCGTTCCCCAGGGTCGGAACGGGCCCTGGATCCTCAGAGCTGGAACACACAATAGGAAATACTCATTCTGCATCTGTTACTGTGCTCTTCCAATACAGTTGCATTTATCCATTTTACATTTAGTTATTGAAACATTTTCAACAAAATGAATGCATGAATGTAGCTATTCAGAAATTCAGCTCATTCAAATTCAGTCAAGGAAACATGGACTAGACTGGCTAATTGCATCCTCATTGATAAAGGCATAATGAGTGGGTTATGTGTGGGATAGAGGACACATTAATTCAGTATCAAGTGGTTTACATGGAAACACTTGATAATCACAAAAGGATATCATAATCCCATAGACCTCTGTACACATCAAACGAATACAAACAAAAATTATTTATCATGAATTTGTTGATTATGTAAGCATTCATTTTACATTCAAAACATGTATTTTTTTTCTCAATGCCTATGAGGTCCTGGACATGAAGAAGATAGAGATTACGAAACTGTAAAAGGAATTCAACATCTACCACAGATTATGAAGTGGAAGTTTTGCCTACTAAAAAATATTTGGGGTTAAGTCTTAATTTGGCCTGCAGTGAAGAGTGAGATGAGTCTATCAGTGTCATGAGCTGATCTGAGTGCGTGTGAATGAGTGTGTGAGAGTGTGTGTGAAGGTGTGTGTTTTTCCCTGAATGACAGACAGTCAGATGAGGACTGGATCAACCTGGAGGCTTCCAGACTCACTCACACCAACACAAGCACAACACACACACACTCTCTCTATCTCTCGCTCACCCAAGTTATGTGTACATATCTACCTAATTTACCTCGTACCACTGCACATGGACACGGTACTGGTACTCTGTGTATAAAGTCAAGTTACCACTACTCATTGTGTATTTATTATTACTTTTCTACTATTTCTCTATTTTCTTTCTCTCTGCATTGTTGGGAAGATCCTGTAAGTAAGCATTTCACTGTAAGTTTACACCTGTCGTTTACGAAGCATGCGACAAATATGATCTGATTTGATTTGGATTCGACCTCTATCTCATGTATGCTTTAAAAGTAAAATTTGTGTTTTCAATCCTTCCTCTTGTTGTTTATTAACCCGTATCATAGGATCAAGCCCTCATCATGTACTTCTCCATAAATGACTAGGCTACCACTAGACTACCTTGGATGTCGGTGCTGCTGTTGGACCGTCTCTCAGAGATCTTGGCGGGCCGTGTGTTGACCGGGCTCTCCACCTCGTCGGTCCCCAGGAAGTCCCCAGAGGTGACCGACATCTGGGACAGGTTACCGTGGGAACTGTGGGTACTGCAGTGGGTGCTACTCAATGACCGCTTGGCGAGGGGCAACCTGGGAAGAGTTTGGATGAACATTCCATCTCACGTTATAGGCAACATAGAGATTATCCAGTGTCTTGTGACGGTACTGTAATCAATCAACATGAACTGGCATGGACGGACCCATAGCCTTTACATACATAATCACCAAACTGAATAGCTGAGAAAGGAAATGGATTATTCCCATTAACATCAATAGAAATCTGAAATGAACAGGCCAATCAACACTCACATATGTGGAAATTGATAACGGACTACTAATAATCAATGGATCTAATACCAATCAACGGGCCCAATACCAATCAACGGGCCCAATACCAATCAATGGGCCCAATACCAATCAACGGGCCCTCCTACAAGGACGTGCATATAGGCAGTCTATAGGATATAGGTCTATAATGAACCCCTGCTTCCCCTACGTGTCGCCCCACTGCTTTTGCTCAGAGAAATAGACAAACCAAGAACAAAGTATCTACGTCCACACTCTGTTTCACATCCTTACACGAGTCTATAATGACCACTCATGAACAGAATGGCTAAAAATTGTATTTTTTTGTATGAAGTTAAGAATGGTCCAGGGTGCAAACTTGGGCCTATCATATATCTGTACACGGATCAGCAAAAGAGTTGAACAACTTAGATTGGTGTTTCCGTCAGAAGGCATGGCCTGAAATAGTATTATGAAAACAGAGTTTTCCCCTTCCCCCTACCTCTTTCTTCACCTCTCTCTCTCTCTTTCTCTTTCCCATGACCAGTCACTACCTCAGGAAGTCCTGCAGACCAAACTCAATTGTGTTCCCCTCTCTTAACACAATCTCTCTAAAAAACATCTCTCTCTTTCTCTTTCTCTCTCTCTTTCTCGCTCTCTCTCAAGCTCTCCCAGTCACTCGTTCTCTCAGCAAATCACTAAATATAATACTATTCTCCATAAGGCTTTTTTCTCTCAAAACACAATCTTCCTGCTCTCCCACAGAGAGCAACTCACTCATTTGTTCATATGGTGGCACTCATGGAGATCTCAATCCTATTTACGATGATGCTTCACAAGTTTTTAGGCACACACACACACACACACACACACACACACACACACACACACACACACACACACACACACACACACACACACACACACACACACACACACACACACACACACACACACACACACACTCTATTTATGTTTAAGGATCAAAGAGTGAGTTTAAGCCAAAGTAGTAGGATAATCAAAATCACAGCATCCATCCAGTGTTCCCCTCACCCTGCGTTGTTACAGTGTGAGACGGTGGCGTCGAAGGAGTAGGACTCCACCCTGGGTCTGTCTGACTGGGCAGGAAGACTCCTGACGAAGCCAACGTATCGCTGACCCGGCTCGTACAGCTTGGCGCTCTCACACAGAGACTGGTGGTTGACAGGTAGAGACACAACCTGGGCCTGCTGGAGCTGGAACCAATTCACTGTCACCTGGGGAGACGTACACACAGAGAAAGCCCATGAGATACAGCACCCATAAAATTAGAATAACAGTATCTACACCAGACAGTATCTACACCTACACCAGATCTACAGTATCTTCTCTTATGACATTATCCACACCAGACAGAATGTCCAAAAATGGCCTTTAGTAGTCACTGGACATACTATATTACTATCCACTATATTTTGGGGAATATTTGATTTTACTCAAACATTTGGATCCTGTAAGATGTATTTGTCAACATACCGCTTTCAGAGTGAGGTCACACTGGAAGACCAGCTTTCGTAACTGGGTGAGGATCTCACACTTGGTGTTGGCCAGGTCCACTCTCTTCACCCCTACATCTGTCAGACAGGCCTTGCAGTGGTCTCTGGCCTCATCCGCCTATGAAAAAGAGTAGGGGGGGGGGGGGGGGTAACCTGTCAAGCAGAACTGCTCACAACTACAATCCAGTGATCAAGAGAGTAACATCTTCAATATGTCAATGTGGATTCCCATGTAGCAGTCATGGGTTCCTGAGTGGCGTAGTGGTCTAAGGCCCTGCATTTCAGTCCTAGAGGCGTCACTACAAACACCCTGGTTTGAATCCAGGCTGTATCACAACCGGCTGTGTATTGGGAGTCCCATAGGGCGGTGCACAATTGTCCGGGTTTGGCCGGTGTAATATGCATTTGTTCTTAACTGACTTGGCTAGTTAAATACATTTTTTAAAATAAAAAATGGGTTAGTTGTTCAGAAGTGGTTAACTCTGGATAACAGCATCTACTAATTGACAAAAATGTCACCGTAAATGTTAACTTGATTGTGTATTTCAGTAACCCTAGGCCTCAAGCTTTTGGCCTCAGTGGGTAATTATGGGCTTAAAGGATGAGCTATGTGTTTCAGGGATGATTTATGGGCCTCATGGATGGGCTATGGGCCTCAGAGATGACATGGATGAGCTATGGGCCTCAGACATGACATGGATGAGCTATAAACCTAAGGGACAAGATATTTTACCTTCTGCAGAGCCTCCTCCTCCAGCCTTCGTCTCTTCTCCAGCTTGGCTGCTCCCAGCTGCTCCTCCTCTACTCGACTGGTGGACACCCGGGCCTTCTCATACTCCTCCTGTCTCTGGGCTTGCAGAACACGGGCCTTCCTCAGGGCACTGTCCGCCTCATGCTGAAAATACACACAGAGTTAACACAAGGGAAACACAAGGCAAACAAACACACGAAACCACATACATGTACGCACACAAACATGTCTGCTACAAAATGATCGACTCAGCCCTGATCACTGTTAACTTTTCAACCAATTTTCTCTCACACTGCAAAGGCAAAACATGGTTCCACAACACACAAAGTAAACACAAATCAACTGTCCTTAGAGATACAGTACACACTAACCAACCCAGTCCTTAGAGATACACACTAACCAACCCAGTACTTAGAGATACACACTAACCAACCCAGTACTTAGAGATACACACTAACCAACCCAGTCCTTAGAGTTACACACTAACCAACCCAGTACATAGAGATACACACTAACCAACCCAGTCCTTAGAGATACACACTAAACAACCCAGTACTTAGAGATACACACTAACCAACCCAGTCCTTAGAGTTACACACTAACCAACCCAGTACAGATACACACTAACCAACCCAGTCCTTAGAGTTACACACTAACCAACCCAGTACAGATACACACTAACCAACCCAGTCCTTAGAGATACACACTAACCAACCCAGTCCTTAGAGATACACACTAAACAACCCAGTACTTAGAGATACACACTAACCAACCCAGTCCTTAGAGTTACACACTAACCAACCCAGTACATAGAGATACACACTAACCAACCCAGTCCTTAGAGTTACACACTAACCAACCCAGTCCTTAGAGATACACACTAACCAACCCAGTCCTTAGAGTTACACACTAACCAACCCAGTCCTTAGAGATACACACTAACCAACCCAGTACTTAGAGATACACACTAACCAACCCAGTCCTTGGAGTTACACACTAACCAACCCAGTCCTTAGAGTTACATACTAACCAACCCAGTCCTTAGAGTTACACACTAACCAACCCAGTCCTTAGAGATACACACTAACCAACCCAGTCCTTAGAGATACACACTAACCAACCCAGTACAGATACACACTAACCAACCCAGTCCTTAGAGTTACACACTAACCAACCCAGTCCTTGGAGTTACACACTAACCAACCCAGTCCTTAGAGTTACACACTAACCAACCCAGTCCTTAGAGTTACACACTAACCAACCCAGTCCTTAGAGATACACACTAACCAACCCAGTCCTTAGAGTTACACACTAACCAACCCAGTCCTTAGAGATACACACTAACCAACCCAGTACAGATACACACTAACCAACCCAGTCCTTAGAGTTACACACTAACCAACCCAGTCCTTGGAGTTACAAACTAACCAACCCAGTCCTTAGAGTTACACACTAACCAACCCAGTCCTTAGAGTTACACACTAACCAACCCAGTCCTTAGAGTTACACACTAACCAACCCAGTCCTTAGAGATACACACTAACCAACCCAGTCCTTATAGATACACACTAACCAACCCAGTACAGATACACACTAACCAACCCAGTCCTTAGAGTTACACACTAACCAACCCAGTCCTTGGAGTTACACACTAACCAACCCAGTCCTTAGAGTTACACACTAACCAACCCAGTCCTTAGAGTTACACACTAACCAACCCAGTCCTTAGAGATACACACTAACCAACCCAGTCCTTAGAGTTACACACTAACCAACCCAGTCCTTAGAGATACACACTAACCAACCCAGTACAGATACACACTAACCAACCCAGTCCTTAGAGTTACACACTAACCAACCCAGTCCTTGGAGTTACAAACTAACCAACCCAGTCCTTAGAGTTACACACTAACCAACCCAGTCCTTAGAGTTACACACTAACCAACCCAGTCCTTAGAGATACACACTAACCAACTCAGTCCTTAGAGATACATACTAACCAACCCAGTCCTTAGAGTTACACACTAACCAACCCAGTCCTTAGAGATACACACTAAACAACCCAGTCCTTAGAGATACATACTAACCAACCCAGTCCTTAGAGTTACACACTAACCAACCCAGTGCTTAGAGTTACACACTAACCAACCCAGTCCTTAGAGATACACACTAACCAACCCAGTCCTTAGAGTTACACACTAACCAACCCAGTCCTTAGAGATACATACTAACCAACCCAGTCCTTAGAGGTACACACTAACCAACTCAGTCCTTAGAGATACAGTACACACTAACCAACCCAGTCCTTAGAGTTACACACTAACCAACCCAGTCCTTAGAGTTACACACTAACCAACCCAGTCCTTAGAGTTACACACTAACCAACCCAGTCCTTAGAGATACACACTAACCAACCCAGTACAGATACACACTAACCAACCCAGTCCTTAGAGTTACACACTAACCAACCCAGTCCTTGGAGTTACACACTAACCAACCCAGTCCTTAGAGTTACACACTAACCAACCCAGTCCTTAGAGTTACACACTAACCAACCCAGTCCTTAGAGATACACACTAACCAACTCAGTCCTTAGAGATACATACTAACCAACCCAGTCCTTAGAGTTACACACTAACCAACCCAGTCCTTAGAGATACACACTAAACAACCCAGTCCTTAGAGATACATACTAACCAACCCAGTCCTTAGAGTTACACACTAACCAACCCAGTGCTTAGAGTTACACACTAACCAACCCAGTCCTTAGAGATACACACTAACCAACCCAGTCCTTAGAGTTACACACTAACCAACCCAGTCCTTAGAGATACATACTAACCAACCCAGTCCTTAGAGTTACACACTAACCAACCCAGTCCTTAGAGGTACACACTAACCAACTCAGTCCTTAGAGATACAGTACACACTAACCAACCCAGTCCTTAGAGTTACACACTAACCAACCCAGTCCTTAGAGTTACACACTAACCAACCCAGTCCTTAGAGTTACACACTAACCAACCCAGTCCTTAGAGATACATACTAACCAACCCAGTCCTTAGAGTTACACACTAACCAACCCAGTCCTTAGAGGTACACACTAACCAACTCAGTCCTTAGAGATACAGTACACACTAACCAACCCAGTCCTTAGAGTTACACACTAACCAACCCAGTCCTTAGAGATACACACTAACCAACCCAGTCCTTAGAGATACACACTAACCAACCCAGTCCTTAGAGATACACACTAACCAACCCAGTCCTTAGAGATACACACTAACCAACTCAGTCCTTAGAGATACAGTACACACTAACCAACCCAGTCCTTAGAGTTACACACTAACCAACCCAGTCCTTAGAGATACATACTAACCAACCCAGTCCTTAGAGTTACACACTAACCAACCCAGTCCTTAGAGGTACACACTAACCAACTCAGTCCTTAGAGATACAGTACACACTAACCAACCCAGTCCTTAGAGTTACACACTAACCAACCCAGTCCTTAGAGTTACACACTAACCAACCCAGTCCTTAGAGATACACACTAACCAACCCAGTACAGATACACACAAACCAACCCAGTCCTTAGAGTTACACACTAACCAACCCAGTCCTTGGAGTTACACACTAACCAACCCAGTCCTTAGAGTTACACACTAACCAACCCAGTCCTTAGAGTTACACACTAACCAACCCAGTCCTTACAGATACACACTAACCAACTCAGTCCTTAGAGGTACATACTAACCAACCCAGTCCTTAGAGTTACACACTAACCAACCCAGTCCTTAGAGATACACACTAAACAACCCAGTCCTTAGAGATACATACTAACCAACCCAGTCCTTAGAGTTACACACTAACCAACCCAGTCCTTAGAGATACACACTAACCAACCCAGTCCTTAGAGTTACACACTAACCAACCCAGTCCTTAGAGATACATACTAACCAACCCAGTCCTTAGAGTTACACACTAACCAACCCAGTCCTTAGAGATACAGTACACACTAACCAACCCAGTCCTTAGAGTTACACACTAACCAACCCAGTCCTTAGAGTTACACACTAACCAACCCAGTCCTTAGAGATACATACTAACCAACCCAGTCCTTAGAGTTACACACTAACCAACCCAGTCCTTAGAGGTACACACTAACCAACTCAGTCCTTAGAGATACAGTACACACTAACCAACCCAGTCCTTAGAGTTACACACTAACCAACCCAGTCCTTAGAGATACACACTAACCAACCCAGTCCTTAGAGATACACACTAACCAACCCAGTCCTTAGAGATACACACTAACCAACCCAGTCCTTAGAGGTACACACTAACCAACTCAGTCCTTAGAGATACAGTACACACTAACCAACCCAGTCCTTAGAGTTACACACTAACCAACCCAGTCCTTAGAGATACACACTAACCAACCCAGTCCTTAGAGTTACACACTAACCAACCCAGTCCTTAGAGATACATACTAACCAACCCAGTCCTTAGAGTTACACACTAACCAACCCAGTCCTTAGAGGTACACACTAACCAACTCAGTCCTTAGAGATACAGTACACACTAACCAACCCAGTCCTTAGAGTTACACACTAACCAACCCAGTCCTTAGAGATACACACTAACCAACCCAGTCCTTAGAGATTTAAAAAAAATATATATATATATCACTAGCCACTTTAAACAATGCTACCTAATATAATGTTTACATACCCTACATCATTCATCTCATATGTATACGTATATACTGTACTCTATATCATCTACTGCATCTTTATGTAATACATGTATCACTAGCCACTTTAACTATGCCACTTTGTTTACATACTCATCTCATATGTATATACTGTACTCGATACCATCTACCATCTACAAGATACCATCTACTGTATCTTGCCTATGCCGCTCTGTACCATCACTCATTCATATATCTTTATGTACATATTCTTTATGCCCTTACACTTGTGTCTATAAGGTAGTAGTTTTGGAATTGTTAGCTAGATTACTTGTTGGTTATTACTGCATTGTCGGAGCTAGAAGCACAAGCATTTCGCTACACTCGCATTAACATCTGCTAACCATGTGTATGTGACAAATATATTTGATTTGATTTGATTTGACACAGCGAGGGGTTTACATATTCTTTGATTACTGTAGCTCTGTTTGCTTTAAGTTTCCTTTTAATGTGACCTTTTAAAGTTCTGAAGTTCCACCCACCATTTTCTTCTGTTCTCTCTGCCACTGCTCCTTGACCTCCTTCCTCAGTTTGTCCAGCTCGTTCTTCCGTGCGAGGAGAGGCTAGAGAAACCCCCCCCACACACACACACACACACACACACACAAACACACACACACGCTCCAGTGAGTCAATGCTAACTTATCCATCAAATGCCTGTGAGTATGGATTATGCAGATCAGAGCAGGACATGCTGTAGAAAAGTCACATAGACAGATGTACATACCTGCATGAATTTGTTGGTTTGGAGGGTAGCTGCTGTATGCAGTAGGAGCTGACTGTACTCAATATCGTTCTTGAACGCTGACATGTAAATGTCCCGGAATGGCATGAACTCCTTTGATGGGAAGACAACAAAAGTGACTAATCACAATTCAAAGAAGTGCAGATGGTTTAAAATGGTTCATTGCTTTGACAGCTGTTATCTTTTGAGATACAATTAACCGGTGAACAAATGCAACTGATATGAGCAGAAAACATATTTCATCATAATCACCTGTTGACTTGCGAGTGTCTTCGCTGATTCTGCCATTTTGGCGTAGCTCTTCGCACACTCGATATCTGCAATCAGACACTCAACGTTACCTGCCTAGCCTGGTTATGTCATAAATGTTCAATACAGCATGATTAAGTAGCTACTGTCCCTGTGTTTAGTATGTAGACATTGAGTGATTAAGTATAGGACAAAAACCACAAATGCCCAGTAACCTATTCATCCAAATAGAGGACCTGACGACAAATGACTAATCACACTACTACACTTTTAGCAAAAAAGGTGCCATTTAGAACCTAAAATGGTTCTCCGGCTGTCCCAATAGGATAACCTTTTGAAGAACCCTTTTGGTTCCAGGTAGAACCCTTTCCTGAGAGGGTTGTACATGAAACCCAAAAGAGTTCTACTTGGACCCAAAAAGGGTTCTACCTGGAACCAAAAAGGGTTATTCAATGGGGACAGCTGAAGAACCTTTGGAAACCCTTTTTTCTAAGATTTTACACTACACTGTGCTTAGGTAAGTTTAGCGTTTACTGTAGTGAAACCCATGCAAGTTTGTCCTACTGTATATCTGGGGCAATATAGAACCGGTGAGAAACTATCTATTATTGTATACAAGTAGGCCTAATGCTAGGACAAACTAAGCTAATATACAGCAGCTAATGCTAGGACAAACTAAGCTAATATACAGCAGCTAATGCTAGGACAAACTAAGCTAATATACAGCAGCTAATACTAGGACAAACTAAGCTAATATACAGTAGCTAACGCCAGGAAAAACAAAGGTAATATGCAGTAGCTAATGCTAGTACAAACTAAGCTAATATACAGTAGCTAATGCTAGTACAAACTAAGCTAATATACAGTAGCTAATGCTAAGACAAACTATGCTAATATACCTTAACTAATGTTAGGACAAACTAAGCTAATGTACAGTAGTTAATGCTAGGCTAACGCTAAGAAAAAAACACTTCCAGAGCTGATGCAAAATGAGTTAAAGATCAGCAAAGACCCCTAACCCCGAAAGATAGTTTGTGTGTATGCATTGATATGTAGGCTATGTGTGCCTTTTTAAAACGTTTATGTAGTTCTGTCCTTGAGCTGTTCTTGTCTATTAATGTTCTGTATTATGTAATGTTTCATGTTCTGTGTGGACCCCATGAAGAATAGCTGCTGTTTTTGCAATAGCTAATGATGATCCTAATAAAATACCAAATACCAACGGTGACACAGCTTACACCAACCCCCTGTTCTTAAGCACAACGCAACTCGAAGTGCCTGGATACAGCCGTTAGTCGTGGCCATATACCACAACCCCTGAGGTGCCTTATTGCTGTTATAAACTGGTTACCAATGTAATTAAAACAGAAAAATAAATGTTTTTATGTAGTCCACCCATGGTATACGGAATGATATACCACTGCTTTAAGCCAATCAGCATTGAGGGCTCGAACCACACGGTTTATAATATATAATCTAATAACAGTGTTCTATTTAATTCTGTGGCTCCGACTCACCAATAATGAGATGTTTCTCTGTATTAATCCTATGTGTATTAGAGGTAGTGGGAGGGAGAGAGACTCACCCATACTGAGTCGTTTGTCCACCCAGGCCAGCAGCTCCTTGGTGTACTTGGACCAGGCCTTGGCGTATAGTAGAGCTGACTCCACCCCGCCTTCACTCCGCTGCAGCGCCACGTCCACACCATCCACCTCCTCCGCCCTCGCCGGCGGCGATGGACCTGTGATGGTAATGGTAACACGCCATGGGTTGGGGAAGAAGAAGTTAGTGGGCCTAGGCCTGAGACCGAGCATTGCTACCTACTGGCTAACGGCTACTGGCAACTAGCTACGGACAAGCCCCTCTCTATCGCATGTGTGAGTATCTGTGTGTGACTGTGTGTGTGTGTGTGTTCGTGATTGTGTACGAGTGCGCATGACTGTATGTGCACCAGTGTGTGTGTCAGATCTGTCAGAAAGTAAAGTCCCTGTTGACCTTGGGTTATGTGTTGGTAATACATTGTAATGCTAAGTAGACTGGACAAGACAGGGATTGCCTCCTCCTGTGTTAATATGACTGAGCTAATAGGTCACTCTGTGTGACAGGAGAGCTTATATAGGTCCCTTAACTATATCATAGAGACTACATAGAGACAGACTATATACACACACACACACACACACACACACACACACACACACACACACACACACACACACACACACACAGATATATACAGTGCCTTGCGAAAGTATTCGGCCCCCTTGAAATTTGCGACCTTTTGCCACATTTCAGGCTTCAAACATAAAGATATAAAACTGTATTTTTTTGTGAAGAATCAACAACAAGTGGGACACAATCATGAAGTGGAACGACATTTATTGGATATTTCAAACTTTTTTAACAAATCAAAAACTGAAAAATTGGGCGTGCAAAATTATTCAGCCCCTTTACTTTCAGTGCAGAAAACTCTCTCCAGATGTTCAGTGAGGATCTCTAAATGATCCAATGTTGACCTAAATGACTAATGATGGTAAATACAATCCACCTGTGTGTAATCAAGTCTCCGTATAAATGCACCTGCACTGTGATAGTCTCAGAGGTCCGTTAAAAGCGCAGAGAGCATCATGAAGAACAAGGAACACACCAGGCAGGTCCGAGATACTGTTGTGAAGAAGTTTAAAGCCGGATTTGGATACAAAAAGATTTCCCAAGCTTTAAACATCCCAAGGAGCACTGTGCAAGCGATAATATTGAAATGGAAGGAGTATCAGACCACTGCAAATCTACCAAGACCTGGCCGTCCCTCTAAACTTTCAGCTCATACAAGGAGAAGACTGATCAGAGATGCAGCCAAGAGGCCCATGATCACTCTGGATGAACTGCAGAGATCTACAGCTGAGGTGGGAGACTCTGTCCATAGGACAACAATCAGTCGTATATTGCACAAATCTGGCCTTTATGGAAGAGTGGCAAGAAGAAAGCCATTTCTTAAAGATATCCATAAAAAGTGTCGTTTAAAGTTTGCCACAAGCCACCTGGGAGACACACCAAACATGTGGAAGAAGGTGCTCTGGTCAGATGAAACCAAAATTGAACTTTATGGCAACAATGCAAAACGTTATGTTTGGCATAAAAGCAACACAGCTCATCACCCTGAATACACCATCCCCACTGTCAAACATGGTGGTGGCAGCATCATGGTTTGGGCCTGCTTTTCTTCAGCAGGGACAGGGAAGATGGTTCAAATTGATGGGAAGATGGATGGAGCCAAATACAGGACCATTCTGGAAGAAAACCTGATGGAGTCTGCAAAAGACCTGAGACTGGGACGGAGATTTGTCTTCCAACAAGACAATGATCCAAAACATAAAGTAAAATCTACAATGCAATGGTTCAAAAATAAACATATCCAGGTGTTAGAATGGCCAAGTCCAGACCTGAATCCAATCGAGAATCTGTGGAAAGAACTGAAAACTGCTGTTCACAAATGCTCTCCATCCAACCTCACTGAGCTCGAGCTGTTTTGCAAGGAGGAATGGGAAAAAATGTCAGTCTCTCGATGTGCAAAACTGATAGAGACATACCCCATGCGACTTACACTCCACTCCTCCATAAAAGGCACATGACAGCCATGTTTGCCAAAATGCACCTAAAGACTCTCAGACCATGAGAAACAAGATTCTCTGGTCTGATAAAACCAAGATTGAACTCTTTGGCTGGAGGAAACCTGGCACCATCCCTACGGTGAAGCATGGTGGTGGCAGAATCATGCTGAGGGGATGTTTTTTAGCGGCAGGGATTGGGAGACTAGTCAGGGTTGAGGTAAAGATGAATGAAGCAAAGTACAGAGAGATCCTTGATGAAAACCCGCTCTAGAGTGCTCAGTAGCTCAGACTGGGGTGAATGTTTACCTTCCAACAGGACAACGACCCTAAGCACACAGCCAAGACAACGCAGGACTGGCTTCGGGACAAGTCTCTGAAAGTCCTTGAGTGGCCCAGCCAGAGCCCGGAATTGAACACGATTGAACATCTCTGGAGAGACCTGAAAATAGCTGTGCAGCAGCGCTCCCCATCAAACTACGACAGGGCTTGAGAGTATCTGCAGAGAAGAATGGGAGAAACTCTACAGATATAGGTGTGCCAAGCTTGTAGCGTCATACCCAAGAAGACTCAAGGCAGTATTCACTACCAAAGGTGCTTCAACAAAGTACTGAGTAAAGGGGCTGAATACTTATGTACATGTGATATTTCAGTATTACATTTGCAAAAATGTCTAAAAACTTGTTTTTGCTTTGTCATTATGGGGTATCGTGTGTAGATTGATGAGGGGAAAAATGTAATCAATTTTTGAATAATGCTGTAACAAAACAAAATGTGGAAAAATATAAAATATATAAGAATATAAATATGTGGTGTGTATAGACAATATAATTAGGAAGATAAAATGGTATGTAGAGTAGTAGGTATATTACGATGAGCTATTCACGGTGGTTCCGTGTTTCTAGCCACCCAGCTTTGTAACAGAGGGAATGTAGTTTGTTGAGTACACCGAATGACGTAACACAGATTGACAGATGGAGCTGTATTAAGATGAGAGTGGAGAAGGCACTTTCGCTCAACGAACTCTTCTAGAGCCATCCCACTGGGCACAGACGTTGAGTTGCACCCACTTTTGCCCTCAGAACAGACTCAATTCGTATGGGCATTGACTCTACAAGGTGTCGAAAGTGTTCCACAACCCATGTTGACTCCAATGCTCCCCACAGTTCTTTGGGTGTACTGTCACCCCAAGTGACATATAGCCTATCAACACATTGACACCTAATCATCTTTAGTTATTTTTAGGGGCTTTCAATTGTTGTTTTTGATGACATGTAGTTTTTATTGCTTATATCTGACATTTTTGAGCCACGGATTTGCAGATTGACTGACTGGTTAACAATTTTTGACTTGGCTAATTAGATTCGTTTTAAAAAATGCATCTGAGCACAGTACCGTCTTTTTTTGTTTCACCTGGCTACCAATTCCAGCTGTTTTGAGAACATCATTTGAGGAATCGCCTGAAGCGTGAGAGGAACGGGAGACAGAGGAATACAGCCGTGCTGAGAAAGAGGGCTCGTAATGAGGACGACTGGCTACTATTCTGAACTTTGCGTGGTGAACTTTCTGGAGTCCACAGCTGCTGAGGAATCCCCCAAGTGGGTTCTACACAGAGAGGAAGAGGAGAAGTTCTGTAGCTATAAGACTATAAGGCTGGTTCCCAGACTTGTCCTCTACTAGATCATCAGCAGAATCCATCCCCATCATCTACCATCCTCTGACCAGCTCCCTTCGCTCAAGCCATAAACTGACCCTTTCCATCCAGGATGCAGCTTTCAAAGACTTGGCCTCTATTGGTTGACCTGTCATGGTATATTGCTTGTTTGTTTTCTTGCTCTTGAAGTGCTTTGAGATTCTATGAAAAGCGCTATAGAAATGTAATTTATTGTTATTTTTTTTCATTCAAAAATCCACAAAGACAGGGCTGGTTTATGTCGATATGTAATGTTTTTATAAGGGAGATCCAAGCCAAGCTGTCATAGAGTACATCGTAAATTGAGAAGTGCTATCAGTTGTTAAGTGGATGGAGTAGTAAGGTTGTCATGGTGGTTGTTGTGCATGTTACCTGACGGATCATCTTTCTCTGGACCGGATACTGCAGATTCCACGGAAAGGTTCTCAAACGACTGGGAATGAGACAGATAGACAGAACGGTTCCACAGTGATGAGTAAGGAACCGGATGGTACATGACATTACAGAATGACCATGGCTAGTGAGCATTTTAATTTCCCTTTGTGTTATCGTTAAAAGCTACAAACTACATCAACACCCTGTCATGCTGTGATTAATCACTAGAAGGTATTTCAGGAGTACCCTCCACTTCAAACAGGAAACAATCTCTCAGCCCCATCATACAGTGTTATGTTGTTGTTTCCTGAGAGCACCACACCCTTTGACCTCTCCATCCTGGTTATCTTTAGACAGTCAATCACCTGCGTTTACTGTAAATACATACATAATGTCCAGACGGACAGTTGTGTATGTATCTTTGTGTGTTTGTCTTACCCTGCTTCTCCGAGTCAGGGGCAGCCCCAACGCTGATCCATTCTCTACATCTCCCATAAGGAAGTCAGACACTCTGAAAGAGGAACACACAACAACAATGAAAGGCATGGAAATAACCCCTAGGCACTGGTCTGGGGTCAGATGAGTTGTGTTTAGAACAATGGTAAGTGTATGGATTGGGGTAGGGCAAATCTCATCCTAGATCGGTGGTTGTGTGGGCAACTTCCCCTGAAGTGTTGGCAACACTTTAAGAGTCAACAACACAAGCAGCCATTATGCAAGGAAACACAGACTGAAGGTTGAGAAAATTACATTATCTAGAGATGTAAGACAAGGATACCCTGTACCTATTTAAATATAGTTTGTTTGTGTTACCATAAAGAGTCAGAAAAACAGAGCTAGTTATTGCAATCGCTATTACAACGTTGTACTTACACATTGCCAAAGGTGAATGCCAATGTGTCGATGGAAGTGTATATCTCTCCGAAAAGCTTCTGCTTGTTCTCCTCGTTCACCTCCTTGAAGTTAACACCTGTCAAAATGGATGAAGCAAGTTAGGCTAAACTGTGAAAACAAATAACTGGGACAACCTATACCTATTCAGAACTGAAGACAAGATGCACTGTAATGTCAAAACATATAACCTACATGAACATGAGACTAATCATTATCCGAATATGTTGCTATACAGGTTGAGAGCCTACATAACATGAGGTAGTGATGAGTGTTGTGAAATAGTCCGTCTCTATCACCATATATCCCCAAAACACTTAATCAGAATAGTTAGGCCTGAAAGGACTAAAACAGTAGAGATTTGACTGAAAAAGAAGAAATTTCACTAAAACAGTAGAGATTTGACTGAAATAGTACAGATTTGACTGAAAAAGTAGAAATTTGACTGAAACAGTAGAGATTTGACTGAAACAGCAGAGATTTGACTGAAACAGTAGGGATTTGACTGAAACAGTAGATATTTGACTGATACAGCAGAGATTTGACTGAAACAGCAGAGATTTGAGATTTGACTGAAACAGCAGAGACTTGAGATTTGACTGAAACCGTAGAGATTTGACTGAAACAGTAGAGATTTGAAAGAAAAAGCAGAGTTTTGACTGAAACAGTACTGATTTGAATTGTAATCTGAAAAGACACACTGTTTCCTGCCTTAAGTCTAAACAAAGTGATGACTGAAAAAGAGAAGGGAAAAACACCAATGTAAATAGGTCTATAATCAGTCTCCACAATAAACTTCCTGTCTCACTCGGGAGGAGAGAAAATAAACCAGAATAGGAGCTCAACAGGCAGCACCAGCAGCCCAAGCCACATCTGAAATGGCACCCTATTCACTATATATTGCACTACCTTGGACCAGAGCGGTATGGTAGATCCCTGTGGACCTTGGTAAAAAAGTAGTGCACTATAGGAGAATAGGGTTCCATTTGGGCCGCACGACCAGTGACGCCATTCCCTGAGGCCATTCCCCTAGTGTCGATGTTCTCTCTGCCTAACAATAGAGATGTCTGGAGATCAGGAGGGGAGCAGGAGATCAAGAGAATGGTTCAAGGAAAAAGGATTGCAGAAAGCACTTTTTCTTCTTCTTACCAGAAAGTTCTCTGAGTTTGTCTTCTTTTACATGAGATATATTAGAATGCTCTAATTAAATGATCGGTTGTCCAGGTTGAAGATTCTCTAGTTAGTTGAGCCCCATGGAGACTTAGTTCCAAACAGTTCAAACAACACTTAGCAGCACAAGAACCACAAACAGTTTCCATTCTAGAATCCTCTTCGTCATACAGGAAATAGGTAAGCAAGCGACAAAGGAACTAGGAGACTCAAAGAGAGAGAGAGAGAGAGAGAGAGAGAGAGAGAGAGAGAGACCAGCAGCTCTCTTACAGTGCAGGCTTCCTGTCTCTATAGAACAAGAGGAACTTTACCGTAAAACACACACACACATGCCAGCCACCACTTACCCACGACCAGGCTTGCCCTCCAGAGGCTGAACCCTTTTTAGCATTCAGTCTGTGTGTATGATGTGGTCCGCAGTCGGGCGGTTGTTGTAGCACCAAACTCCTTCTACCCAAGCTGCTCTCAAGGACTTCTCTCTCTTCTCTCTTGGTCTTCCTGGCTGTATGGTACAACCACTCCTTGACCGTAGAGCCACTCCTTACTCAGTAGGTCCTTCGTGGTTCAGTGGTTCCAAAGGGGGATCTGCCTCTAGTGGTCAAGCTGATCTACAGCCCTTTTAATGCACTAAAGCTTTCTCCAACTGCCACAGGGGAAATGGCCACACAAGTCTCTTCCTTTATCTCCATTTGTGTCACCTAATAAGGCATTTCTTTCCAGGGAATGTCTCCAGTACAGGGTTCAAGCCAATTCCATAAGTTCCAGAAGCTCTTATGAGAGGTAGAACCCTTTCAGACGAGACAGCAGAGTTAGTGGTGCAAGTTAGTTTGGGTCCCGGGAGAGTCTGTCTGTGAACGCAGCTAGCTAGCTACCTCTGCCTAGAACGCTATCGCTGCGTCTCTCTGGCCTTTACGTCCTCTCCTACCCCCTCCTCCCCTCCCCGCAACACAGGACATCCTGAAGCTCACTAGAACACAATGCCAGCACTCGCTCCGGCCAACCACAGTCCAAACGTGGATGTTACATCATCAGGCAAAAACGGCATTGTTTTCACTGGGAAAGCACATGACTGACTCCTGAACGAACACTAATAAATTCCACCTCTGAGCCTACTGCAGGGGGAAGCCTGCTGACAAAACAGATATTGATGGAAGCAAACATACATGACTTAGACAGGACATAGGAGGAAGGCCATTGGGGGCCATGGTGCCATCAGGCCACGGTGCTTTTAGGTCATTGGGGGCCATCGGGCCATAGGGGCCATCATGGATGTTGATGCCTCAATGACCCACATGCATAATGTGAGTGAGTAATGGTTGACAAAAATCAAGCAACATCCCCAAATGACCCAGTTTTCCAGACATCCTGGTTGGAGGGTTCCGGTTTTCCTGTTTGTACCCTCTTTTTTTCAAAAAAAATGTCACCTTTATTTAACCAGGTAGGCTATTTACAGGTAGGCTATTTACCAGGTAGGCTATTTACAACTGCGACCTGGCCAAGATAAAGCAAAGCAGTGCGACACAAACAACAACACAGAGTTACACATGGAATAAACAAACATACAGTCAAAAATACAATAGGAAAAAAGGTCTATAAACAGTGTGTGCAAATGAGGTAAGATAAGGGAGGTAAGGAAATAAATAGGCCACAGTGGCGAAATAATTACAATTTAGCAATTAAACACTGGAGTGATAGATGTGCAGAAGATGAATGTGCAAGTAGAGATACTAGAGTGCAAAGGAGCAAAAAATAATAATAACAGTATGGGGATGAGGTAGTTGGATGGGCTATTTACAGATGGGCTATGTACAGGTGCAGTGATCTGTGAGCTGCTCTGACAGCTGGTACTTAAAGTTAGTGAGGGAGATATGATTCTCCAGCTTCTGTGATTTTTGCAATTTGTTCCAGTCATTGGCAGCAGAGAACTGGAAGGAAAGGAGGCCAAAGGAGGAATTGGCTTTGGGCGTGACCAGTGAAATAAATATACCTGCTGGAGCGTGTGCTACAGGTGGGTGCTGCTATGGTGTCCAGTGAGCTGAGATAAGGCGGGGCTTTACCTAGCAAAGACTTATAGATGACCTGGAGCCAGTGGGTTTGGTGACGAATATGAAGCGAGGGCCAGCCAACGAGAGTATACAGGTCGCAGTGGTGGGTAGTATATGAGGCTTTGGTGACAAAACGGATGGCACTGTGAGTGCTGAGTAGAGTGTTGGAGGCTATTTTGTAAATGACATCGCCGAAGTCAAGGATTGGTAGGATAGTCCGTTTTGCGAGGGTATGTTTCGCAGCATGAGTGAATGAGGCTTTGTTGCGAAATAGGAAGCCGTTTCTAGATTTAATTTAGGATTGGAGATGCTTAATGTGAGTCTGGAAGGAGAGTTTAAAGTCTAACCAGACACCTAGGTATTTGTAGATGTCCACATATGCTAAGTCAGAACCGTCCAGAGTAGTGATGCTGGACGGGCGGGCAGGTGCTAGTAGCGATCGGTTGAAGAGCATGCATTTAGTTTCACTTGCATTTAAGAGCAGTTGGGGGGCACGGAAGGAGAGTTGTATGGCATTGAAGCTCATCTGGAGGTTAGTTAACACAGTGTCTAAAGAAGGGCCAGAGGTATACAGAATGGTGTCGTCTGCATAGAGGTGGATCAGAGAATCACCAGCAGCAAAGGTGACATCATTGATGTATACAGAGAAAAGAGTCGGCCTGAGAATTGAACCCTGTGGCACCCCCATAGAAACTGCCAGAGGTCCGGACAACAGGCCTTCCAATTTGACACACTGAACACTGTCTGAGAAGTAGTTGGTGAACCAGGCGAGGCATTCTGGGATTCTTGATTCTGGGATCCTACATTTTGGGAAAGTTACAGGAACTTTGCAACCATACACTGTACCAATGTAGGGTGGGGAAACAACCACATCTCTTCATTCAGGAAATGACAGGTGTCATGGTGTTCATCACATATCATTTTGGTGTCCTTCTCAGATACCTTGGCTTAGCTAATTGGGTGATACACCACCTACAGAAAAAGTATTTTAATTTGCTAATTGTATAAAGATCTTTGTAAGACTATGTGTAGGATATCTTGCTTATCTTGAGATAGATAGATACCCTTTTCTCTCCCTCTCTCTTTCCTCCTGGTGTGTGTCTCCTCTCCCTGGACAGAGACCAGTGTTGTGAAAGTCATAGCCCCACTATGAGAGCATGAATTAGGCCAGGTATGAGCGAATGGGGCCTGTTCCTGATCCACTGAGCCAGTATGGGTGGGCAGAGACATACACACAAACACGCACACACCCACCTATGCACCCACCTATGCACCCACACACACACACACACACACACACACACACACACACACACACACACACACACACACACACACACACACACACACACACAGACAGACAGACAGACAGAGAGATACAGACCCCTGTTATCTCCCCCTAGGCACAGGGTATTCCACTTTCTCTTATTTGCCTGAATATTCCACTTTCTCTTATTTGAATCTACCTGATTACTTCAGTCTCATATTACCTGGGGACCAGGCCAGGTGTGTGTGTGTGAGTGTGTGTGAAGTGACTGATGTTGACAAAGAAGGAAGGATGCCAATGAGTATGTGTATAGCCTGTTGAGCCTTATTGTGTGAGGGTCTAGTACAGAGGACACATATTCTGGCCCTCTAGTGGTGAGACATGTTATTAGGGTGAGGTATGGAATTAAGAATGAAGGAACAACAGGTTAGTTTATTGGGAGTGTACTGGGGCTTGTACCTTAAGCACATGGCATTTTGATTCAGCAGTGATACTGCTGTTCTGTTCCTATATACACAAAGCACTGTTAATATTAAACTGCTCCCAAGAGAAAGCCCCACAGCCTTGAAACCAGATTAGCCATTAGTAGCATCACATGACTATTGGCTAGCTAGCCACAGCAGACTCTATGTGAAGTCTTTCCAACTGTCACAGTAGAGCATGCAGATCGACAGCAGCCAGCACTAACGCTCACTCTGTCTCTGTCTCTGTCCAAGCCGCCATACAATAGCTTCCTTCAGTTCTGCTTGAAATGCACCCAGGCTGCATACCGTAGTGTAAGCCAATACTTGGAATCGACTTTGGTTCAATCACTTTTTATTCATTTGGTAGAATGCATTTAGAGAGGAAGGAAGGATAGGTATTTACATCACTACCACACACACAAACACCTCCCCAGCTTTTGTTCCAGGTCAGTGTGTCACCGTACTTCGTTAACATAGAGCATTGCCAAAAGTATGCTGTCAAACCAGGGCCAGGCTGCTATGCAATTCCAATTGAGCAGAGGTATACTCCACTCAGAGATTCTTGTGCGCGGGCCAAGTGAAGAATTGCCCTCCATGGCTGATCATAATCTCGAGGAGAGGAGATAAATGGGATTCCTGAGCCCTATTCCCTCAGGACAGCAACACAAAGCACAAAGACTTCAGTCTTTGAGTCAAACACACTCCTCTCCCTCCTACCACTGGATTCAATAGGAATTCAAATTTAAACATTCAAATAATACATGGTCTGTATTTTTCAGTCAGGGGTTTGAATACATACTGTGTGTGTTATTTGAGCGAAGTTCTGATATTTAGAATGAATTCATCTTCAAAGGTTTGCTGCAAATACATCTTCTAGTTTTGCTAAACAGACAAACATGCTGGCCCTGTAATGCTTAAGCACAAACCTTCTTCCAGACCTAATCCAGCCAAATGAGGCCTGGAGGAGGTACAGTACGGGGGAGGTACAGTAGGGAGGCAAGGACTGTGAGCCATTAGGGCGGGAGACAGGGAGGCAAGGAGTCAGGGAGGCAGGAAGACAAGGAGGCAGGGAGACAGGAAGACAAGGAGGCAGGGAGACAGGAAGACAAGGAGGCAGGGAGACAGGAAGACAAGGAGGCAGGGAGACAGGAAGACAAGGAGGCAGGGAGACAGGAAGACAAGGAGGCAGGGAGACAGGAAGACAAGAAGTCAGCGAGACAGGGAGGCAAGGACTGTGAGCCATTAGGGCGGGAGACAGGGAGGCAAGGAGTCAGGGAGGCAGGAAGACAAGGAGGCAGGGAGACAGGAAGACAAGGAGGCAGGGAGACAGGAAGACAAGGAGGCAGGGAGACAGGAAGACAAGGAGGCAGGGAGACAGGAAGACAAGAAGTCAGCGAGACAGGGAGGCAAGGACTGTGAGCCATTAGGGCGGGAGACAGGGAGGCAAGGAGTCAGGGAGGCAGGAAGACAAGGAGGCAGGGAGACAGGGAGGCAAGGAGTCAGGGAGGCAGGAAGACAAGGAGGCAGGAAGACAAGGAGGCAGGGAGACAGGAAGACAAGGAGGCAGGGAGACAGGGAGGCGAGGAGTCAGGGAGGCAGGAAGACAAGGAGGCAGGAAGACAAGGAGGCAGGGAGACAGGGAGGCAGGAAGACAAGGAGGCAGGAAGACAAGGAGGCAGGGAGACAGGGAGGCAAGGAGTCAGGGAGGCAGGAAGACAAGGAGGCAGGGAGACAGGAAGACAAGGAGGCAGGGAGACAGGAAGACAAGGAGTCAGGGAGGCAGGAAGACAAGGAGGCAGGGAGACAGGAAGACAAGGAGTCAGGGAGGCAGGAAGACAGGAAGACAAGGAGGCAGGAAGACAAGGAGGCAGGGAGACAGGGAGGCAAGGAGTCAGGGAGGCAGGAAGACAAGGAGGCAGGGAGACAGGAAGACAAGGAGGCAGGGAGACAGGAAGACAAGAAGTCAGCGAGACAGGGAGGCAGGGAGACAGGAAGACAAGGAATCAGGGAGACAGGGTGGCAGGGAGAGAAGGAGACAGAGAGACAGAGAGTCGGGGTGTGTTTGAGACATGTCTCTATGCTCTAGGGAGTGCTGCTCACCTTTGACCTGTGCGATGACGGTGCCTGCAGCACTGAGGATGTCCACAGAGTTGAGGGTCTGGTGTTTGCTGATGACGGCCTTCAACACGCGCAGCAGCTCCCCCAGACGCTCATGGACTACCTGGTGAAGACAGTCCTGGTGCTCTGGAGGACAAACAGACACAAAGACAAGACTGTTAGAGAACCATCTCAGTAACACAATGGCTACAGTGTTTGTTCATATTCATATACTGTATAAGGCACATTTTATCTGGAGGGAAAAGACACAAAGACACAACTGTAAAGAGAACCATCTCTTCAACATGTAAGTGAGTCCCACTCAGAACAGCCTCAATTCGTCGGGCATGGACTCTACAAGGTGTTGAAAGCGTTCCACAGGGACGCTGGCCCATGTTGACTCCGATGCTTCCCACAGTTGTGTCAAGTTGGCTGGATGTCCTTTGGGTGTTGGACCATTCTTGATGCGTGTGGGCATCTGTTCGGCATGAGAAACCCAGCAGCATTGCCTTTCTTGACACAAATTGGTGTGCCTGGCACCTACTACAATATCCTGTTCAAAGGCACTTCAATCTTTGGTCTTGCCCATTCACCCTGTGAATGGCACACATACACAATCCATGTATCAATTGTCTCAAGGCTTAAAAATACACTGATTAAAGTGGATTTAACAGGTTAAATCAATAAGGGATCATAGCTTTCACCTGGATTCACCTGGTCAGTCTATCATGGAGAAAGCAGGTGTTCTTAATGTTTTGTACACTCAGTGTACAGTTAAGTGTTTACAACGTATGATAAGGACTTCTGAGTTACACATTTCAATATAAAGAGGAGACACCAGTCAAGCAATTCCACCTCGGTGTTAATTCACATTAGTCAGACATGTGGGTCTAACACTAGGTGTTAACCATGGAGAGAAAGAGGCATTAGCAGACTCAGGTGTGACAGTAAATGTGACTACCTGATAACTAATGCATAACTAAACATGACCTGTAGTGGTCTTCCTGTAGTTAGTGTAGTATTTATCTGTAGTGTTGACACATCCATAATAAAACAGACCATTACTAATACTTCAGTAACTACAGTGCTGCCTGGCTCTACAGATGGTAACATCAGGAGCACTTTGGTATTCAACCAGCCTGTTAATGTATACACCACATAGTTAGAGGGTGAGCTCATCAGAAAGCAGCTGAATGGGAGGACAGAAAGGACTAATCTAACAGTCTCCAGATGCTTTTACGACTCCCTTGAATCTATGATCCACCACCGCAGGCGAGTGAGTGTGGCAGTGCCACCACTGACACAGCCTCGCAGTATCCACCGAGGACTGTTTTTCCCAGAGCCCAGTGAAACTGAGAGCCACAGAGAGGGTCAGAGTCAAAACACACACACACACTCGCAGGCCTGTCAAAGCCACATTTGTGCTGACGGTCGCCCCTGGATTACCCCGCGCATGGAAAAGGGGATCAGGGAGACTTTAGCCGTCTCCCCTTTTTTCTTTTATTCATTCCCCCTCTTTTTTTGGAGCGGGACAAAAAGGGCCGGCGGTGGAACTAATGTTTCTGGGTGGATGTGGCTGCCATCGCCATGACAATGCCAGCTGTCCTCCAACCAGGAAATACAGCCAGCTGACCAGTAGGTGACTGTCGGACTGCTTCATATGGACCAACAGTAAATGTCAACAAGCGACTGCTTCATAATAGAACCACAGGGAACAAGTTACTGTAACAACCACTAGCTACATCTAACAGCATGAAGTGACAACTTTATAAGGACTACCAGTCACAAGTCAACAACATCCACTAGCCCAACAAGTGACCTCATTATTAAGTCAAAACAACAAGTGAACCAACCCTAGATCAATGTTCTTTATTGGATGATGTCAATAAACATCAGACCGAATACGAGAGAGAACAGAACCCTTCATTGGCTCAACAGTAACAGATTTAACAGATTCTAACCAAAACCAACTGATTGTATATTGTAAAACTCCCGGCAGCATCTCTGCTCTGCCAACAGTCTCTCTACAGGATGTCTGGAGTCTTCCCCAGCTCCATGGTAACCATACCTAGTTTCATGGCAACCGCCTCCATCCATCTTCTTTGGATGTCAAACTACAGCTACTTCCTGTGTCTGGAGAACCTGGTGCTTTCTCTTAATTTTGTTTCTGCCATGTTTCAGCCTGGCTCCTGCTATGTTTCAGCCCTGCCATGTTTCAGCCTGGCTTCTGCTGTTTCAGCCCTGCCATATTTCAGCCTGGCTTCTGCCATGCTTCAGCCTGGTTCTTGCCATGTATCAGCCTGGCTTCTGCCATGTTTCAGCCTGGCTCCTGACATTTTTTTGCCTGGCTCCTGCCATGTTCCAGCCTGGCTTCTGCCATGTATCAGCCTGGCTTCTGCCATGTTTTGGGCTCCCGAGGGGCACAGAGGCCTAAGACACTGCATCTCAGTACTAGAGCTGTCACTACAGACCCTAGTTCGTTTCCAGGCTGTATCACAACCCAGCCGTGATTGGGAATCCCATAGGACGGCGCACAATTGGCCCAGTGTCTTCCGGATTAGGGTTTGGCTGGGGTTAACCGTCATTGTAAATACGAATTTGTTCTTAACTGACTTGCCTTGTTAAATAAAGATTAAATAAAATAAATGTTTGAGCCTGGCTCCTGCGAGGAAGAGCCTCGCAGTGTGCCTCTGGCCCCCATAATGCACAACACTGAGCCCCATTATCCAGCAGGCTGTAACTGCATTAGGGAGTGGATGTAAGGTGGGGGTACTTCCTAAACAGGCCTACTTTATCTCTGTCTATGGAGATTAAGATGTTGTTCTGTGTGTCTACAGGTTAAATAAA
Organism: Oncorhynchus kisutch; assembly: GCF_002021735.2. Taxonomy (NCBI): domain Eukaryota; kingdom Metazoa; phylum Chordata; class Actinopteri; order Salmoniformes; family Salmonidae; genus Oncorhynchus; species Oncorhynchus kisutch. Next base: position 62,291,122 of record NC_034191.2, on the reverse strand, counting down.
GACTATTTGGTCTGATGGGTATGTTGGGACAAGATCATAATGAAACAAGAATGTAATGCAAAAAGGATGTAGCTGAGTGATTCATAAAATCCCAACCTCCTACTCTGTTGGGGTGTTCCCCTCGAAGGAGCACATTCAGCAGAGTGCAGCTGCTCACCACAGGCTCCCTGTCTGTCTGTCTGTCTGTCTCTCTCTCTCTCTCTCCCACTCTATCACTTTTTTGTCTCCCGCTCCTCTCTATTTCTCTCTCTTTCTGTCTGTGTTATTTTGCTTCACAGACCTGCAGTACCGTCTTTCCCACGCTAGTGTGTGATTGGGTCCTCACCCATTAGATTGGAAAAGACTGAAAACCCAGCCAGCACACAATGATCAGATGTGTCCAATGATTCATGACTGACTGAACTACCATTGTAAAAAAAAGATTTTGGAAGCTATATAAATGCATTCAACAATGTCTACGTCTTTGAATTTGCCACGTTTATTATATCACACACACCTTAATTCATACTTTTAAATGATACAATATGAGCTAAATGTACCACCCCAAAAAAAAAAACATTTTCCTTAAAGTCATTTTTTTTTTAACTGTTACTGTCCCCACTACAACAACACAACACTTAAATACATTTCATTTAATACATTTAACATTCCTTTGAAGGACTGCTTCTTCTGGGGAAGTGCCAATATGGCTAACCAGTGGCTTCAAAGCCTCTCATTTGCCAATAAATAGCATCAGCAATCAGGGGTTTATATACTGTACATCATTGGGTGGGTCAGGGTTGCCAGCCGCCCCAAACCTCCAGGTCTTTATTGGCAAGGGGTTAGATTAGACCCCTATTTAAAGACAATACACTTTGAATGACAATGCCCACACAATGGCCTGAACCGTCTGTCAACACATACAGTACATTATGGCCCATTCACATAGACACAGAGTAACAGAATCCTCCAAGGTCTGGAGGTGGTGCAGATTAAAAAGCCTGAATGCCCCATGAGACAGAGGCTCTTCCTTCTGCAGGTGCAGGATGGCGGGTGCCTCATAATGGCTGTTGCTTGGTCTTTACGTCCAGGCCATCCTGTGTGGAGCTACTAAAAGGACATTGTGTTTAGACCACTGGCCCAGCAGGACACAGGATGATGTACAGAGGCTGGTGGTTTAACCCTGTGCCTCCCTAGAGAGGAGCACAATGGGACAGAACCCTGTTCCTACCAGGGACCCCAAGCCCTGGCAGGGACCTCCAGCTATCCACACTTCTCCCCAGCATAGCGGGTGTACACCCCTGTCTGTTGCAGCCACAAGCCTGGGAGACGTATTTCACAATGGATGAGAGGGACAGTTTCACCATGAAAACAACCCTCACTCAGAGTACTGGGAACTGGAAGAGCCGCTTTGTTTTACTTACTGTGCAAAAGTTTTAGAGCAAAACCATTATGAGATTTGGTCAAAGTAAAAACAAATTAATAGTATGCTAGCTGCCAGGAAAGGAGCATTTTTTTCACAATGCAGGAAAACCATCAGTTTGCTGAGAAGAGTCTGTTTGAGTGGGAAAAGCTTTCCTTTTGTCTCAGAGGCCATTTGCAAACAGTGGGGCCTGTCTGCTTGAGGGCCTGCCTGCCACATGAAGCATTTTTTGGAACAATAAATCACAACGCCAGGCTTTTCACTTTTCACAGGAGGAAAGAGGGAGAGGAGGAGGAGGGGTGCTGGGGTAAGGAGGGAGGGTCGGCGGGAGGAAGCGAGGTTGTTTGGTCGGTGGTGGTACCCTCCCCTGGGTTTTGTCCCAAACATGCCCCTTTAAACCCACATCCAAGCTTAGCCAGGTTATGGGAGAACAGAGAGAGACATTCCCGGGAACGCTCTGTTGGGAATAGAAGCTATAGGGATCAGTCTCCCATTCCAATGAAGAGGCCAAGGGAGCGAAAGGAGAGGGCTTGCCAGAACCACATCGCCACATTTTTACTTCATTAGCGTCATGGAAACCACTGCATTCCAGCCTGGCTGTGTCTCTTGTTAGGAAGTGGGGCGAGCGCAAGGGGTGATGGGGGGATCCATAATAAAAACATTGTTGGATCATTCACCATCGAGATGACACCTCAATACGAAAACATTCAAAGCCCCTCCGACTCTATAGGCAGCTATCTAATGAGTTAGGCATTCAAATAGGCATTTCTTTCGCCAACAGAGGTCATGTCGCTCAAAAGGCCTGAGTGATCCTATGTATGGCTCTACCATGCACTAGGCTCCACATAACAGATTCCTCAATATAATGGTGACGCAACTGAAATAGTAACTTCTCATAGACCAGGGACACCCTTGTCTTTTGAAAGAATAAAAAATATCTAATTTGATATGTTAAAATGTCCCACTCTCTTATCCATTTTTAAATTTTATTTTTATTTCACCTTTATTTAACGAGGTAGGCAAGTTGAGAACAAGTTCTCATTTACAATTGCGACCTGGCCAAGATAAAGCCAAGATAAAGCAAAGCAGTTCGACACATACAACAACACACATGGAGTAAAACAAACATACAGTCAATAATACAGTAGAAAAATAAGTCTATATACAATGTGAGCAAATGAGGTGAAATAAGGGAGGTAAAGGCCCCAAAAAATATTTTAAAAAGGCCATGGTGGTGAAGTAAATACAATATAGGAAGTATGTGTCTGGAAAAAAAATGTGATGCCTTTAATGCTTTCGAAAAAATACAATTTGTTCATGGAGTGACAGAAGGAAATATTTTCAGCAAAAAAAAAAAATTCATGATCCTTAGCACGAATGTCATCATGTCATGATCCTCTCTTGTAACACCTACTGTAACTGTCAATGGCCTCTAATGGTTGGATCCATCCGATATGACTTGACAAAATTCCTTTTCCTGTGACTCTAGATATGTTCAGTCATGCATGATGAAAATCATGGGAGCAACGTATTATTTATGCTTCAAAACATTTGAGAAGACAGAGGGGGCTTCACGGTACAAAGCAAGTGTGAAATCACTAAACATGTCACAACTGGGTTCAGAGGGGGCCCGATTAAACACAAGGAGCTCATAGGCTAACATAGTTTTGGGATAGTTAGCACTAGCTGGGCTAAATACGGTGCTGGGTCTGGACACCCCGTGTTAGCCATGACTAACGTCAATCACACGACCAATCTCAGTGTGGCCCATTGAGTCAACCTACAGCTGGACATTCTTGTGACTTCCCCCCTCAAATAATCAGCTAGGGCTTTGGTAGGATGGCTTTGGTAGGAGGGCTTATGTAGGAGGGCTTAGGTAGGAGGGTTGTCAAAGAAGTGCATTACCGTAATCAGTTATAGTCTACTGACAGTAGGACTTGAGAGCTTTAGAGGACTGATCAATGCTTGACTTATCATCTCCATTTTTCAAGATGGCGTGATCCCAATACTTTCGAGTGATTCTCACAGAAAAAAACAACAACATATTTTACACTTACATTATAAAATGTCTGCTAAACGTTATATGTTAGACCTACACCGAAGTGTAGCTGAGCTCATTGCCAAAAGCTGCTAAAACTCATGGTGATTTAAAAGCCAAGGCTTGCTGTGTAAGGACGTTCCACGGCAGTAACTCTGTGAACGTTAACTAACAGGCAGGCTCCTCCTAATAAACAAAATCAACTATTGTGTCCAAACTTTAAAGGGCAGAAAATAACAGGCCTGCTTAACTTTTAACAGACACTGTAAGCCTTTTATAAGAGGCACCCCAGCAGGTGGACCAGTCCAGCGGCCAGAGTAGTGTGAGGCAGACAAATCCTGGTTTCAAATAGTATTCGTTAATTATCTGCACTTAACTGAGCTTGCCTGGCGCAATCAAACCAACGGAATAATTCCAAAATATGACATTAGTATTGCGAAAATCCAAACCATCAATTTATACACTTAAAAGTTGGTTTAGAGACCGTATTTAACACCAAGGAAACGTTTTACGATGAAATTGTTCCCAACTCTCAACTGGTCATTGTGTCTCCTAAATTAGGAAGGCACATTCCCTCACATGACGAAGAAATGCCCAGCAGTTAAATGCTTCTGGGACACAGTTACAAAGTTACAAAGTGCATGAATGTAAATACTCAATCCTTTGCATCTACTATATTACTTAATGATGATAGCTCCTTGAATCTGTCAAAAAATCTGAAACGATTACTGCAGGCAGGCAGCACTGCAATCACCTCACTCTTTCCCAATTTGCCAGTGGATACAGTTATAACATTAGAATTATTGACAGTGAGAATGAATGGCGCTAGTCAAGGAACAATTGAGGCCTGGAGAACACATTTGACTCTATAAAGAATCATCTAAGCTGAAGCCCAACACAAACACATAAACAATCTATAAAGCACAACCATACAAAAAAAGGATATACTGTATATACAGTACAGTAAAAAGTTTGGACACATACTCATTCAAGGGTTTATCTATCATTCAAGGTAGGTTTGGTACACAAAATATAACCCTATTTGGTAAAAGACCAAGTCCATATTATGGCAAGAACAGCTCAAATAAACAAAGAGAAATGACAGTCCATCATTACTTTAAGACATGAAGGTCAGGCAATCTGGAATATTTCAAGAACTTAGAAAGTTTCTTCAAGTGCATTCGCAGAAACCATCAAGCGCTATGATGAAACTCATGAGGACCGCCACAGGAAAGGAAGACCCATAGTTACCACTGCTGCAGAGGATAAGTTCATTATCAGCCTCAGAAATTGCAGCCCAAATAAATTCTTCACAGAGTTCAAGTAACAGACACATCTCAACATCAACTGTTCAGATGGGACTGCGTGAATCAGGCTTTCATGGTCGAATTGCTGCAATGAAACCACTACTAAAGGACACCAATAATAAGAAGAGACTTGCTTGGACCAAGAAACACGAGCAATGGACATTAGACCGGTGGAAATGTGTCCTTTGGTCTGATGAGTCCAAATTTGAGATTTTTGGTTCCAACTGCTGTGTCTTTGTGAGAGGCAGAATAGGTGAACGGATGATCTCTGCATGTGTGGTTCCCACCGTGAAGCATGGAGGGGGAGGTGTGATGGTGTGGGGGTGCTTTACTGGTGACACTGTCTGTGATTTATTTAGAATTCAAGGTACACTCAACCCAATTGAGGTGGTTAGGGATGAGTTGTTCCACAGCGTGAAGGAAAAGCAGACAACAAGTGTTCAGAATATGTGGGAACTCCTTCAAGACTGTTGGAAAAGCATTCCAGGTGAAGCTGGTTGAGAGAATGCAAAGAGTGTGCAAAGCTGTCATCAATACTTAGAAGAATCTAAAATCTAAAATATATTTTGATTTGGTTATCACGTTTTTGGTTACTAGTATTACATGATTCCATATGTGTTATTTCATAGTTGTGATGTCCTCACTATTATTATACAATGTAGAAAATAGTAAACAAAATAAAGAAAAACCCTTGAATGAGTAGGTGTGTCCAAACTTTTGACTGGTAATGCATATATATTCAGTATATGTACCTACTTTCCAAATCTCTCTGATTTGGTCCTGCCGTACATACCTACACGTACGCTACGCTACGGTCACAAGACGCAGGCCTCCTAATTGTCTCTAGAATTTCTGAGCAAACAGCTGGAGGCAGGGCTTTCTCCTATAGAGCTCCATTTTTATGGAATGGTCTGCCTACCCATGTGAGAGATGTGAGCTGTCTATGCCTGGCCGGTTCCTCTCTTTCCACTGGGATTCTCTGCCTCTAACCCTATTACAGGGGCTGAGTCACTGGCTTACTGGTTCTCTTTCATACCGTCCCTAGGAGGGGTGCGTTACTTGAGTGGGTTGAGTCACTGATGTGACCTTCCTGTCTGGGTTGGCGCCCCCCCTTGGGTTGTGCCGTGGCGGAGATCTTTGTGGGCTATACTCAGACTTGACTTAGGATGGTAAGTTGGTGGTTGAAGATATCCCTCTAGTGGTGTGGGGGCTGTGCTTTGGCAAAGTGGGTGGGGTTATATCCTTCCTGTTGGGCCCTGTCTGGGGGTATCATCGGATGGGGCCACAGTGTCTCCTGACCCCTCCTGCCTCAGCCTCCAGTATTTATGCTGCAGTAGTTTATGTGTCGGGGGCCAGGGTCAGTTTGTTATATCTGGAATACTTCTCCTGTCTTATCCAGTATGCTCTCTCTAATTCTCTCTTTCTTTCTTTCTCTCTCTCTGAGGTCCTGAGCCCTAGGACCATGCCTCAGGACTACCTGGCATGATGACTGTCCCCAGTCCACCTGGCCGTGCTGCTGCTCCAGTTTCAACTGTTCTGCCTGCGGCTATGGAATCCTGAACTGTTCACCGGACGTGCTACCTGTCCCAGACCTGCTGTTTCAACTCTCGAGACAGCAGGAGTGGTAGAGATACTCTTAATGATCGGCTATGAAAAGCCAACTGACATTTACTCCTGATGTGCTGACTTGCTGCACCCTCGACAACTACTGGATTATTATTATTTGACCATGCTAGTCATTTATGAACATTTGAACATCTTGGCCATGTTCTGTTATAATCTCCACCAGGAACAGCCAGAAGAGGACTGGCCACCCGTCATAGCCTGGTTCCTCTCTAGGTTTCTTCCTAGGTTTTGGCCTTTCTAGGGAGTTTTTCCTAGCCACCATGCTTCTACACCTGCATTGCTTGCTGTTTCGGGTTTTAGGCTTTGTTTCTGTACAGTACGTTGAGATATCAGCTGATGTACGAAGGGCTATATAAATAAATTTGATTTGATTTGAACATCTTGGCCATGTACTGTTATAATCTTAACCTGGCACAGCCAGAAAAGGACTGGCCGCCCCTCAGAGCCTGGTTCCTCTCTAGGTTTTTTCCTAGGTTTTGGTCTTTCTAGGGAGTTTTTCCTAGCCACCGTGCTTCTACTGTACATCTGCATTGCTTGCTGTTTGGGGTTTTAGGCTGGGTTACTGTATAGCACCTTGTGACATCGGCTGATGTAAAAAGGGCTTTATAAATACATTTGATTGACTGATTGATTGATTTCATCTATTTTTAAACCTTTTTTGGTTTTCAGGCCCATGGGGAAGGGTTGGTATGTGGAGATGGGGGGACTGACAAGTAAGGGGAGTGCGAAGGGGTGGAAAACATGTTTGGATGGAGACATGTTGGATGAGTGGGGTTGGGGGAATGGGGTGGGAGGTTGGGATTGGAGGCTCACTTCTTCTCTTTTTCCATCCTTTAAATATCACATGTATTATTACTTTCTGCTCTGTGGTATGATCATGGGGATCAATGCTTTGTATTTGTGTACTTCAAAGAAAGATATATTCTGTTTGAGTGGCAGCCCACGGGTGGATGCGAGCAATTAAATTATATGAATTTGTGTATTGTGCCCCGCCCATCCCCTCCCAACAAGAAAATTACCAAATTAATAAAAATAAATAAAAAGTATTTGAACCCAGGTCTGGAATGAGGCAAGGCCTTTCCCACCCTCCACTCTCCCTCCTACACTTCCTGTGGCCGCGGTCAGCACGGTTCACCCCTGCACCCCGGAGTCGGACCACCGGCGGTTGGGCCACTCCACCACTCCACACCGGATTAGCGGATTACACGGCACTGTTAAAGGACAGAATATTGGCCTTCCCAGACTTCCCCTATTTTCCCCCTGTCCTGCCAGTGCCTCCCTGCTGCTTCACCTTTCAAACGCTCTTTCCCATGACTGCACACAAAGAGGAACCGTTTAAAAGAGAAACTCTTCCCCCATACACACACACAGCACCTTCCCTTCCGTCTAGGTCTGGGCTCCTTTATATTCCCCACCCGACCACTCACTCTACTCTGCAGGCCCTGCCCCAGTCACACAGGTTAGCCATTACATTAGTCATTAGCATGAGAAAACACTATGCAGAACAAGTCAATTCACTCAATGAACTAAGGAAGGCTGGGAATTTGAGGTCAGCGGCTTTTTGTGTCATTGACAGAGAATATTTTGCATGGCATGTTGAGATGACATGATGGAATGGTGAAGTGTGTTTAGCCAACCTAATAAGCTGTCTAGCTGCCTGGCAGTTGATTCTCTGAAACAACTCACTGGCCCAGGTCCATTAGAGCTCTGAGCCCTTTCCTTAGCCATTCACTGTCCACAGATCTGACAGTACGTTTCGATAGGTAAAAGTAACATGATGATCTTACACCAAGCCACGTAAAGCGAACGCGGAGCTAACATGAAGCTAACGTGAAGCTAACCTAAAGCTAACATGAGCTAAGAGCTAACGTGAAGCTAACGTGAAGCTAACATCACGTTGCATTGACATAAACAGCTCTTTTCAACTTTATGAAGAAACAGGCAAATTAACTACCTCAATGTTATTGGAATTCCCTACGTAAACTCATTACATACAGCTATCTGCTGAAAATGTTGGTATATAATAACAGAAAAACACATTCTGAAATCAAAACTCCTGTGAGTGATAGATATTGGCTCCAGATTAAAGCTATCTATCGTGGGGTTTTTTAAACTACTAAGTCCAAGAGTGAATGAATTCTCATGAAAATATTCCCAAAATCTCCTTCTTCCAGCCAACAACTATGTTTACCCTTGGAGATCCCTCTATCCCTTTCCCTGGTCCTTTGCATATCAATGAACTGCTTAGCGTGGAGTCAAGAATTAGCTTTTCCTCCTTTTCATTTCTGCACTGAGCTGCCTGTCCGTCACACCGAGGGAAGACAGTCAACCTTTTTCTCCTGATCCCCCCCCCCCCAACTCCTGTTTGTGAGCCACTCTGAAGCCTGGCATTCCAACTATGCTTTATTTAAGAGAGACTGAAAATCCCCCACAGTGCAACCTCTCGCTGGCGGCCAAGATCGGCTAGTATTAGCCAGACAGCTGAGACTGAGACTAGCGGCCCACTCAGCGCTGCAGCCCTGTTTAGCATGGACTGGGTAGCTCCATCAGCCCAGGAAGTTGGAGGCTTTACAGGCCTCAAAATGGCCGAACTGAACAGGCTCTTCAGCACACCTGTCAGTAGGTAGAATGGAAGCAAACTTTAACCTATCATAGAGGACAAGAGGACATTGTTTAGCTTCGCTAGCATCCTAATCCTGCATGAATGGCGTTCGAACGGAAGATTTGTGGGACGATCTCTCACTCTCTGTTCTGCATCCCAAATGGTACCCCTTTCCCTACATAGTGCACTACATTTTACCAGGGCGAATAGGGCTTTGGCCAAAAGTAGTGCACTATATAAGGAATAATGTGCCCTTTGGAACGCAGACAATATTGCGTGGAGAGAGAAGTCTCTAGACTGAATTAGTGCACATACTTGTGCAGGGTCTGTGGACAAATTAATTTGTCCTCCAAAACATGTGTTACGTCCTGACCTTAGTTCCTTTTTTATGTCTCTATTTTAGTTTGGTCAGGGCGTGAGTTGGGGTGAGCATTCTATGTTTGTTCTGTGTGTTATAGTTCTATGTGTTTGGCCTGGTATGGTTGTCAATCGGCTGTCAATCGTTGTCTCTGATTGAGAACCATACTTAGGTAGCCTGTTCCCACCTGGTGTTTGTGGGCAGTTGTTTTTTGTGTCTGTGTTTTCACCATACAGAACTGTTTCGATTTTCATTTCTTTCCCTCACTTATTTTGTATTTTTCGTGTTCTGATATAATAAATGTATCGTGGACACTTACAACGCTGCATTTTGGTCCGATCCTTCCTACTCCTCATCAGACGAAGAAGAAGTTCGTTACAACATGAAAGAAAAATTATTTGTCAAATAAAATAATATTATTACGCAGAGATGTAATTAACTGTTTCAAAGGAATCTTTGATTCCCCTCCAGGCACCTGTAATGGTATTCGTTTTGGAAAAACAACAGTGTTTGCGTTGCGAGTTCAAAGCACCCGTTGTCCAACTCAATATCGTCATTGTAGGGTGAATGATTGGAGCAGACAGGATCAATGGTAACAACATGTCCATGGCTTTTCTATTTAGGCTTGTCTCTCTCTCTGGGCTGGGTGGAGGAGGGAAGATGGTGATTATAACATGTGTCAGCCTCACTAGAAGGACCAGGGGAACATCTTCATGCCAAAAGGCCGCTTGCGAAATTCAAAGAGGCCCAAGAACCAGTCTCCATTCAGCGTCCATTATGAATTATGTAAATGTTGTGCTCCCTGTGCAGATTCTGTCACAACAATGGCTCCTGGGAGAACACTTGATGTTTGCTCCAGGGAAGTATTGTTCCCCTCCAGAAGAGGAGGTTCAGACGGGAGATGGGTTTATTGTTAAAAGTTGGGCCCTAAGCTTTGGTGGTTCCCTCGCTCTATCCCCTCTCGTGTACCCCCTCCTTCCCCTCCTCCCTCCTTTCTACTAAAACCAAGTCTCATTTGTTTTTTTGGGAAGGGAGGGATCTTGGTACGATGCTGCACGGTTCGTCCCAGCCACGCTTCACGCTCAGTCTGTTCACGTTTTGTTTAGGTCGACATCAAACAAGGCTCCCCCTTGTTTCACGTAACTGCAACATAGAGTGGTTTAGCATAATTGAGTATGATGGGTAAAGACAGCTCCCAGTTCTCTCACCAGTCTCTCCAGTCTTCAGATCTGCCTGACAATAACCAGTTATGAGTTCTGCACAGCATGCGTCCTCTCTCATGCAAGCGTGCCCTGAAGGTTCAGGCCCATAGAGGCTAAACAAGGCCAATTAATCGGAGCAAACATATCAGGACTTGAGCACAAAGTTAAGATGGATCCTGACACACAATGTGCTGTATGCAGTAAAACACTAACATCAGTAACAATAACAGACAAACAACATACCACTCAATTATAGAACCGCTAGCCACTGTTTGTATTCAGAGCTAAATATCGAATCTGCATTTGGGGAAACAGCTCCACTGTTTACCCCAGCGCCTTTGTTATAGTTTTTGTTTTGTTGACGCATGCAAAGATGACAGAGGGGAAAAAAACTGTCTTTGTTGTTTGCAGTAACTTCTTTAGTATTGGAATATTCCAAACGGATGTGGAATTTTCACCATTAAGGATTCTAGCTTTAAGGCAAAGATTAGCCCTTCCCAGCTCCTGCTATGCATGTTGGTACATATTGCAGGATGTCACAATAATTATGGCTGGTCCTAGACAACTTTAATCCAACATTGTGCTGGGAGTGGTAGATTCGAGGGGTGTCTTAATCTAATCCAGTGGATACATTTTCAATCTTGGTTTCAAATCCTTAATCCAAGATTGGAGACAAGCAGGAGGTCATAGGTGGATTGAAGGGAGGGGGTCTGTTGAATGTAATCTAACAGTCAAATTGGCCATCCTTGGTTTCAGTGACAAAATGTATGATGACATAAATAGATGTTATACTGTCCTTTTCAATACTTAATAGCTACAGTATGAATATGAAGCGATAATGTTCAATGAATTCCTAATGTTAAGCAGGATAAATAAGGGACTGTGTTGCAAATACACCAATTATTTAAAACTACAATCAGCAATCAACAATAACAAAGTGCTTCCCTGCCCCTGTTTGGGTAAAAAGCTTAGGGATGTGGCTGGAGAAATGAATCACACTTCAATTCATAGACAGAGCTATGGATGCAAGGACTGGCCATCCATGATATCAACATTATTGTTTTAATCATGTTATGAGGCTACATAGTAGTGTATGTTTACGTGTAAAACAAGCTTATATATTGGGATCTAATGCGGTATGACAATTGAACTAAAGCTCACGGGGCATTTATAAGTTATATTCTCTAAGAATAAATGGGTACATATCATTCATTAATAGGTCAGAAATGGACGTAGCAACTGCTGATTGCTCCTTTAAGGTTGTTTTGAGGTGTTGATTTCAAAGGCATGATCTGGATCTATTCCCACCCTCTTCAACTGTAGTACTGTGATGGGTAACAGTCAACAAGTGAGTAAATGTTTGGCCAGGTAGGTTGATATCCTGCTATCCTCCAGGTCATTCTATTGAAGGCTACAGGAGATATGGCTACAAGGCTCACCTTGTTGGGACAAAAACAATGACGTTTACCAGACCACCTCACGTTCGTCGTGGTGTGTGAGGTCAACTGTGGTGAGAGAGTAAATAATGCTCGCTAGTGTTCTCAAGTGTCGAGGCTCAAGTTCGATCAACCAAACAAACAGGCAAACTAAACAAAAAGGTTCAACTTTGGGCATTGACAGCATTTCTCTGACTGAATATTCAATTAAGGCTGACAATAGCTTATCAATCGGAACTTACAAAAAAAACTATACATAAATCTTTCCTCGCAAACCTGATCTGAACAGTACTGTACTACCTAATGACAATGGGAAAACACATGTTGAAACATCAGACAGACCAGTCTAGTACTGTATAATGTTATGTCAGCAGAAACTCACAGCCGGTTCTCACACATCACTCCTTCCATGACTAAACAGAGAGATACGTCTGCATTGTGTTTGATCCTCCCACACCGCGTCTCACAGGCACGATGGCTGTATCCAATAGGCACGGTGTACAACAGGCACGGTGGCTGTATCCACAGGCACAGTGGCTGTATCCAAACACTATGCACTTCTATCTGGGCAAAAGTTGGGCACTATATGGTGTCTCACAAACGCCACCATGTTGGAGCCCACACACACCAGCCAGCCAGCATGTGGTGAAGGGCCTCATTCTCTTACTCGGATGGACCCCCTTCCTGGAACAAATTCACCCAGGCCTTACCAGCGCCCATAACCATAAATCTACTCACTGAGAGGAACAGAGGCAGAGAGGGGGAGAAAGATGGAGGGGTAGAGAAAGTGAGCGAGAGAGAGAGAGAGAGAGAGAGAGAGAGAAAGAAAGATGGAGAGAGACAAGAGAGAGAGCAAGAGAGAGGTGAAGGGAGAAAGAGAGAGAGAGGGGAAGGGGAAGGGAGAAAGAGAAAGGTGAAGGGAGAAAGAGAGAAAGAGGGGAAGGGAGAAAGAGAGAGAGAGGTTAAGGGAGAAAGAGAGGACGGGGGAACACAAAAACACAAGACATCCTACAAATCTTCACTCTGAGTGTGGTAGGCCATTAAAGTCTACAAACCAGCACAGAGCAGCCAGAGGATGGCCACCCGCAGCCTGCACGCGCTCACACCGCACAGGGTGCCTCCTTCTGCTGCTTCTTCTACAGGCAGACATTGCCCCTGTTCCTCCGCTCCCTCTGTTAACTCTATTTCAATCCACGTTTTCCCTCCATGGAGGGATAAAAAATTCCAGCCATATGTCACCTCATCCCACACTTCAATCCCCTACTGAGAAGTTAATCTGCAGAACCACCTCTCGCATGGTCGTTATACGTGATGAGGTCAATGCCCTGCTGGTTTATACAAGACCAGAACAACAACAAAAAAAACAATTAAGCTAATGTAAGAAATCCTTTCAATCAGCTTATTAGCCATTTAGTGGAGTGTAGATCAATCAAATGTATTTATAAAGCCCTTTTTACAACAGCCAATGTCACAAAGTGCTATACAGAAACCCAGCCTAAAACCCCAAACACCAAGCAATGCAGATGTAGAAGGCTATGCTTCAAAAGAAGCCTGTAAAATCACTCAGAAACAACATTTACTGACTTTCTCGTGTTCTGGTCTGTGGTTCAAACGTGTGGTACATGCAGATATATTGTCTATCGGAGTGTCGTAACTGATGAAGTCAAGGCAAACCATTCTGGACTAGGCTAGGTGAATTTACCGTGGCTTAAAATACGGATCCGCTCTCAGCGGCCATAAAAGGAGTTTTTTTAAATAAAGAATCAGCTGGAGACGCTTTACAGTGGATCTCAGACCCAACAGGGAAATCTCCAAACAGTGCCTCGCTCGCTACATCCATTCACACAGTCTGGAACCGCCAGTGACCAGACCATCAGGGGGATCATTTTAGGTTGGGATTTCACAAGGGGTGATTTTGACCACAAATCACTGAAAAGCATTTTGGGTTTTCTCAAAGGACCCACGGCAGAGACACTTTCCCACAAAGCTTTGGTATCGTGAAGGAGGGCTGCAAAAAAAAGGGAAAAAAAGAAAAGAGATCTATTTTTCCTTCCTGCTGTACATTTTTACATTGAAACCAAAGAACAAAAGCCTGATAGAAAATGAACTTGTTTTTGAAAGTTGCTAGTTGAAGCCACAGAAAATCATTCCTACTGTTCCTCTAGTCAAGGATTATCACATGGGGGAAGAGTACAAATAGTAATTCCCAAAACCTTTCTGGAACGCTGCCATGAATTACTCCCATAGACAACACCAGACATATTCGACAGAGAATCTTGCTATGGACAGGTGCTCTCAACGTCTACCTGTTAGACATCCAATCACACTGTGAGGAAATCATGTGCAGGAACAACTCACCCTTATCAGTAGCACTAAGTAGTGAAGTCGTCTAGTAACAAATGAGTCACACAGACGGGAGACTTGAAAAGGAGAAAGTGTTGAAATAGAAGTCTGACCGCTGTTGTGGTTGTGGACATAGTCCAGAGAAAATGTCAAATTAATGTTAAACACACACACACACGCATGCACACGCACACGCACACACACACACGTAAACACATAGTCCAGAGAAAATGTCAAATTAAGGTTAAACACACACACACACACGCACACACGCACACACACACGCACACACACACGTAAACACATAGTCCAGAGAAAATGTCAAATTAATGTTAAACACACACACACGCACACACACACGCACGCACACACACACGTAAACACATAGTCCAGAGAAAATGTCAAATTAAGGTTAAACACACACACACACACACGCACACACACACGCACACACACACGTAAACACATAGTCCAGAGAAAATGTCAAATTAATGTTAAACACACACACACACACGCACGCGCACGCACACACGCACACACACACGTAAACACATAGTCCAGAGAAAATGTCAAATTAATGTTAAACACACACACACGCACGCGCACGCACACACACGCGCACGCACACACACACACACGCGCACACACACGCACGCACACACACACACACACACGCACACACACGCACGCGGACACACACGTAAACACATAGTCCAGAGAAAATATCAAATTAATGTTAAAGACACACACGCACGCGCACGCACACACACACGCACACACACACGTAAACACATAGGGCAGTAAGTCACAAGGGATACACGCTTTAAATCCATAAATTAAAAGTGTGGATATTGTGACACAACTGGTGATAGCGAAATCCACCATGAAAAAGTATGCTGAGATATGTGAAGTATGTAAAGCTATAACAGGACTGGATCTTATAAAGTACAATACGACTGTTTATGATCTTTTCTTATCTGGTCTTATCTTTTATCATGCGTTTATTATATCAGTCATTTCTGGGATTACTGAGATAAAACATAGACACTTCAGCCAGTGAGGATGTACATACTAGACTACATTGCATCTCAGGATGAAAATCAAAGGGCTTTTCACCCTGCCTTTGAATAGCAAATACATGACCAAACTCTACCTCTAAACCCCACTGCTCTTTACAGTGCCTACCCCTCAAAACATTCTGCAACGGGGGGCAGAAAATCACATTTAGCTGATCAGAGGGACCGGGACCCCCATCTCTAAGGCATGTTGTGGTACAGCTTGGGGTAGTGGAGGTCTTTAATCCCTCTCCATGGACTCTGTCTGCTCTGTGCCCCACAATGTGTGTGGAGTGTCTGTGGAGGGTCTCCTCTTACACACACACTTACACACACACACGCACACACACACACACAAATACACACATACACTCTCAGAACCCCTATGTGCTCATTGCTCAAAGGCATTCCCTGTCCAATGTAAGAATGATTCATTTACTTTTCCTCTCAAATGAAATGGAATTAAACTTCAATGGAACAGCAGAACCTCACAGTAATCTTGAAAGCAGTCGAAACAAGAGCAATAATTGATTTGGTGCTTTTATCTTTTATGTCGTCTGAATTGGGAAGCTCACTGTTGGCCCGGAACCTCTCAGTTTGAGGTCAGAGAGAGCTTTAAAATTAACGAGAAGAAAATTTAACTCATGGAAAGAGCTTGGTTGGCTAAAGTACAGACCAATCAAGTCAACCATCCAGCAGGACGAAACAGGCCTAATGCAACTATAGTGTGACAAAGTCTGGTTCTAATTTACATTTTTACATTTACATTTTTGTACATTTAGCAGGTGCGCTTATCCAGAGCGTCTTACAGTAGTGAGTGCATATATTTTCATATTTGTTTTCAACATTTTCCATAATTCACAGTGCTTTAAAGAGACAGGTCCACGATGTTATTCCAGGATATTGTAAATCTCAAAACAAAGGGAAATAAACTTTTTATCTCTAATTCCACCATTCATTTGTGACGACAGGAACCATTTTAAATGGGGAGTAAAGCAACTGTCAGCCATATGGACACCAGTGACAGCATCGGCTCCTATAGAGGTTATCACCACCCTCCATTGACCCCCCCAACCCACTCCCTCATCTCATCACAACAGCCCCCATCATTGGCCCAAAACATTTATAGATATCAACGGTTCAAAGCACTACCATTTGGCAAAGAACACACTTCACAAAATGACTTCACAAAGAAAATCACAATTTTCATTTTCTAAGTTTACACTTCAGATGTCTTGTTTTTTTTAACAAAGTGTCCACACATTTAGCAACTGTTGATCTAAGGCACTGAAGCAACAAGTGAGCATTTGTTCTGCTGGAATGCAGGGTATGCAGAGAGAGAGAGAGAGAGAGAGAGAGAGAGAGAGAGAGAGAGAGAGAGAGAGAGAGAGAGAAGGGGAGATAGAGAAGGGGAGAGAGAGAGAGAAAGAAAGAAAGGGAGAGAGAGAGAGAGAGAGGGAGGGAGAGGGAGAGAGAGAGAGAGAGAAGGGGAGAGAGAGAGAAAGGGAGAGAGATAGAGGGGGAGGGAGAGAGAGAGAGGTAGAGAGAGAGAGAGGGAGAGGGAGAGAGAGAGAGAAGGGGAGAGAGAGAGAGAGAGAGAGAGAGAGAAGGGGAGAGAGAGAGAGAGAGAGAGAGAGAGAGAGAGAGAGAGAGAGAGAGAGAGAGAGAGGGAGAGGGAGAGGGATAGAGAGAGAGAGAGAGAGAGAGAGAAGGGGAGAGAGAGAGAGAGAGAGAGAGAGAGAGGGAGAGGGAGAGAGAGAGAGAAGGGGAGAGAGAGAGAGAGAGAGAGAGAGAGAAGGGGAGAGAGAGAGAGAGAGAGAGAGAGAGAGGGTGGATAAAACTAGCCTACAACGGAGAGGTTTTTTTCCCAGAAGTTTTTTTTCCCACCCCTATCAAAATGATTAGCTGTGCCTATAGCAATGGCCAACATGGTACAGGTCAATATTGATACAGCAGTTAAAGATACACTCAGGATCTCCACCAATAGTTTTCACTGGGGAGAGACGGGGAAAGGTAGCTGCCGGAATGAGAGGCCGGAGCTAAGAAAGAGGGGGGGGGGGGGAGAACAAAGGATTCTGAAGAGTATGAACAGTGAACATAAAATAAATGTTAGGAAAGATACTGTATGTGACGTGAGAAGAGACAGAGACACAACTTACATGTGTTTTGCACAAAATACCATGAACTTCAGAGTACCATGAGGCAGATGCCAAATTCAGCATACAAAATAATGCCATTCAAAAGAGCAAATTGGGTTGCATCAATTAAGAATGTTTTCTGTTCAAAAGACCTACCTGTATCTAAGTGTGAGTGAATCTTAAGATAATACCAGTTAGACTAAATTCCCTTTACATTCTAAGACACGACCACAACTACCACTGTGTGCAGATCAGAGCTTGCCTGTAGCTGACATGTGTCTGATTGAAGAGTCAGTTGGTCAGCGTTTAAACTCAGACAGATAGACACTGGTGGTCAAGGCGTCTGAAAGCAGCCCAACCCCAGACTAACAGACTGTCCTGTCTGCCCTCTCAGAGTGTTGCTGAAAGCCTGGGTCACACCCCTGACAGGAGAGGCTTCACATAGAGCCTGGAGTTTCTTCCAGTGGTCAGAAAAAACTCCTGGCCCTACCCATACAGACATACATATACACTGCCTCAGTACGCCAGGAGGGTCACGTCTTGGACCAAGCCTCCACACCGACATAGTGGTCTGTTAGCCTCAACACTGTACATCTATACAGATGCCATATCTCAGGGTTCCCCAACTGGTGGACCGCAGGCCAAATTTGGTCTGCAAGTGGTTTTAATTTGTCCCCACAAAAAATGTTGGACGTAAAAACTCCAGGAAATCAGCTCCAAGTGATTTAAATGTATGAAATGTGTTCCCAAGTATTCCCACGCACAACACGTGCTTGTATACAAATCTTAGCAAGGTTTGAAATGATATGTTTTCGTCAAACATTATATCTGTTTGGGCTTCTTGCGGTCAATATGCAGTCTACAAATGATTTGTAATTATGTTCTGGCGCCCGGACCATCTACTTAAGAAAAACATTGGCCTGCGGCTGAATCTAGCAAATGATTCCTGCCAAATTTTAATTTCATCAGAAAAATGTTTACTTGTAGCATATACAAGTTTTAAAAAGGCTTCTAAAGTTTGCAATTTACACTTAATAATGACAGATTTTCCCTATTGAAAAATGTATCAACTCCTACAAAAAATGCACATGAATTATGATCCACAACAATTCTCATTTCCTTCTGCTGCATAATTATATTTTCCTGCTGTGTGACCCTAACTCAAATTAAGATACGGCATCTGTACATGACATGAGTTACACAACATTCTGAACAAGCTAACCTCAAACGGACACAGGATACTCATCAACATATAGAACACATTCACTGTCTGTTCATACATTTCTTCGTAAGGGGGAATACATTTCCCATAGCGCCCTGCTCTCTTCAGCTTGATCAAGTCATTTTCCCGTTGGTGTTGTTTTTCTTTCTTAAATGGCTGACACACAGAACAACCATCATTCTGCCTCAGTGAGCCAGGAGGGAATGAGATAAACACCACACACCTGTCCTGTCCAGCCTATCAGAGCACAAATACAGTGCATTTCACTACAGTACACACACAACAGACTTTAAAAAGATCAAGAAATACCAGGCTGCATCCACAAGGCATATCTAAACGGCATGAGCCTCTATCTAACTGGGGAAAACAGTTAGTCCATTATTAACATGAAGAACAAAGAAAAAAGATCAGATAACAAGTTTGAACTAACACCTGAATTTATAGGAATCACATCATCATTTTACATTATTAAAATAAATAGCTGTTTCTTGATCATGCTCACTAGCAGGGAGATTATATCTTTAACCATATAGGCATCCTCCTTAACCATGCGAAATATCCTAATGAAGATAACATGCAACAAAGGTCCATTCTTACCAACGATTACACAATATATTGCACTCACTGACCTCCAAGATTGGTCAGAGCACCAAACGACAGTTGTGACACTGACTAGGACGAACCCCACAGAAGTAATCCCAACCGATTAATGACATGTCCCTCACAAGTGGCCATTGGACAAGGTCATGACCTCTCAGGATATGTAAAAAAAATAATCAACATTGTTAAGACGTCATTATGAAAGTCATCTCAAAGCCTGGACAATCAAAACATGCTAAAACAAACCGCAAAAAAAAAATGTTTTTAAAGTGAAGTACGTGTCCGTTGCCAGTCCATCCAAACTAAATCAGAAATGACTGCAACTGATAATCGCCATTTAAGGTGACATTAAAAAAAATGTAACTGCACTAAAAAAATCTTACTGGAGCTGGCTGTGGGATTCCCCAGGGATCGGTCCCAGGGCCACTGCTATTCTTACATGGGAAAGTATATATCCAGCCAAAACTGCCAGTTATCTACAAGCATGCTAGTCTGGAGAAGCTACTGCTTGAGACAATGGGTGTCAGACTCACATCACTGACCGTGAATACAGAGCTCTGTTGTCAAGGTCCAAGAGTCCAGACCTGAACATTACGCTTGACTGTTGGGTCTGCTATGCTTTGCGTGGCAAGAAGCTGGAAAGGGAAAAAGGGAGAGGAGGGTTCCCTCTCTCTCCATGAATGGTCAGGGTAATGAGAATCACTAGCTTTTGTGAGAAACAGCATAGACAATACAGTCATAAATTGATAGGGGATTTAAATCACTTCCAATCACACCATAAGCCAGTGATTCACAACAGCAGTGTGTTATTGCACTTTGCTAAAGCCCTGCCCTGCACTCCCAACCGCCAACAATCACACTTTGAATATGGTCAGTGACCCGAAACACAAATCATTTTGATATGATCAATGTCATGCAAGTTAATTTCCTCAATTCCATTTGTAGTGACTAGACTGACTCAAGTGCTGGTTTGTGAGCATGAAGATGAGAATGTAGTCATTAACATGTTTAAGTGCCATTAAACAATGACTGATCTGATTTTATAGCCTACTTTGCACAACGTTGTAATTTTAAAATCTGGTTCAACAATTACATGATTTTATTAGGGCTGTCAGAGTTACTCAGCTAAGTTGAGTTAACTTTTTGTAATTTTTGTGAACAATATATTTATTTTTACCCAAATAATCGCATTATCTGAAAGCATTCAAAATACACTGAAAACATCCAAATGACATCATCTATACAGCTAAAAACAATAATTCACTTTCAAAACAAGTTGACATTGAGGTTAAAGAAAGTGTGTTTACCAATTTACCTGATTTTACTTACCGTTAATTTGGACAAAATGAAGACGTCAATATTCTTGTAATGCATTTAGTATAAAAAATCTTGAAATTACAGCTTAATTTTTTGAAAATTCTCAGTTTGCAATTAATCACAACAAATTCTGCAATTAACTAGATTACATATTTTTTTTTATATAATTAGATTTTCCTAATTTAGCATGTTGTGGAGTGCATCCTCATCATCACTTCACAGAGATAACTTCACCTGTTTTTCTATCATACATTCCTTGTAGTTGATCATTCCTCTTCACTCTAACTTACTCTTTGTTTGAGGTAACATGGGTCTCAGGCCCTCGCTTCTCTCTCCACTGCTCTGTATTCCATTTCCTAAAGGGCACTTTTTCTCCTTTCGCAAATCTGCCCTTTCCTGTATTTAGCCTACCTGTGGCCGATTACTGGAATGCTTCCTTACAGTCACTTGTTATGGTTTCAGTAACCAAATTTACATAATGGCGTGTATATTGGGCTGCAAGCACCGCGCAATGTAGTTTATTAGCGTTAGAGCAAGGTCATGAACGTTGCCTCAGGTGGTTTCAATTCAAGGTTTGCTAACTCACTGTCAGATATTTCAAGGCATAGAAGATATAAGACTTAAACGTTTCCAATAGCTGGTGTGCTAGGTAGGTTTTAGGTTTGGCTTTGCAGCACAGACTGTCATTCTGAACTGGTTCCATGAACTCACTGACTTGGTTAAATAAATCAATGAAGCAAGCTGCATGGACAAATGTGTACTATGACAGCAATGCAAACTTGAGTACCTGCCTGCCTGAGCATTTGTTGTTAAGACTAATTTGTGTGAGTGACATATGCAGGAAGTTCACCTCAGACAGACAAAACAAGTTCCATTTGTAGAGGACACCTAATTTTACCAGACGGTGTCAGAGGAAGGCTCTAAAAATTGTCAAAGACAATTTAACTTATCGTTACTCATTGTGTATTTATTCCTACTGTTCTCAATTTTCTATAATTGTCTATTTTTCTCTTTGCATTGTGGGGTAAGCATTTCACTGTTAGTCTACACCTGTTGTTTACGAAGCATGTAACAAAGACAATTTGATTCAATGTATTATTATTAAGTTATTAGTGAATTACCTACAATGAAAACCAAAATACATTTTCAATAGGTCATTTGTGAGGTCAAAACTGGTAATCAGTAATTGTGACATATATTGACCTTAGGCTTAAATGAACCAGCACAACCCTGAGCAGAATTTCCTCTTCCCCATGTTGATTCATTACTTTGATCAGTGAACTGGTGACCGCTCCACTCAGAAGTCCCTCAAGCTGAAAAACACCAGTCACAAGTCCTGACTCTCCAAAACCCTGTCTGATCCAGCCAGGTCAAGCACTCTGCCTGACCTCGCTCTCCTCTCCAGACAAAGGCTGAGATTCCTCAGAGGCCTGGACGACATGGCACTGCTCTACTGGGAGGGAGGAGAGGGGTACCACCACATCCATCCAACCCCCCTCACAGACAATCATTACCCAGGAGAGGGATTAGCGAACCTGGGTCTGGTCCAAGCCAAGGGCCCGACCCAACAGCACCGGCAGCACAGGAATGCAATAATCACACAGGCAAGAGCAATCAACCCCTTTTTAATCTGCATTTACTCTTCCATTTTAAAAGCATTTTCCCAATGGATTAGAAATGCACCACTTCAGATTACTGATGGGTTGAGGAGGAGGAACGACCATTCATTACTGGAGTACATTACACTCTGGATGGAAGCTGCTGTGAAAATGGGCCCTCTGAAGCCCTGGTGCTAATTTTCATTATCTTATACTTCAGGTGTTTAATCTAAACTGGAAGTTATTAATTTTATAGGACCTACAAGGAAGACTGTATAGAATGTATAGGATAAAAATAAGACAGACTCAGAGACAAAACTGTTTTGTTTTTTTCATTCCACGTCCATGTCTGTCCTACCCCACCCTCCCTCTACTTCCACCCTTCTAAAATATGTGGAGTAGAAAAGCTCAAATACTCCCCTCTATCTCTCTGTCTCTCTCCCACTGAGCCGGCCACAGAAGGAATTCCTCATCTGAGAGGTTCTGCTTTGAATGACTACCTTCTGCTATATACTGTATGTCCAACACGAATAAATGACAGCATAACGATATTTTCACCTTTGTTACTAGCTTCAACAATTTTAACAATACAAACAACATCTAGATAACAAGATAGACAGTGCCCTCTGTTATTATTGGGACAGTGAAGCATTTTTTCTTCTTTGGCTCTATATTTCAAAAGTATAGATATCAAAGAATAACTATGAGGTAAAGTGCAGACTGTCAGCTTTAATTTGAGGGTATTTTCATCCATATCGGGCGAACCGTTTAGAAATGACATCACTTTTTGAACATAGTCCCCATATTTTAGGGGACCAAAAGTATTGGGGCAAATTCACTTATGTGTATTAAAGTAGTTCAAAGTTAAGTATTTGGTCCCATATTTCTAGCACACAATGATTACATCAAGCATGTGACTCTACAAATGTGTTGTATTGTAAATAAATATTCTACATGAATGTGGATGCTACCCTTACTACAGATAATGCTGAATTAATCGTGAATAATGATGAGTGAGAAAGCACAAATATCATACCCCCTTAACTTACAACTTAAAGGGCTTGTAAAGTAAGCATTTCACAGTAAGGTCTACCTGTTGTATTCTCTGCATGTGCATGTGACAAATACACTTTTATTTTATTTGAAAATGCTAACCTCCCCTGCTATTGTAATGGTGAGAGGTTAGCATGTCTTGGGGTATGATATTTGTGCGTCTGTAACTTTCTCACTCATCCTTATTGACGATTCATTCAGGATGATCTGTAATCATGGTAGCATGCACATTCATGTAGGAATGTTTAGAAACATATTATATTCTCATTTACAATAAAAGTGACTCCAAAATTACACGATACATTATTTACCATTCATTTATATTTGGCACAATCTGAATAACCTGAAAGACAACCAAAACAAAGAGCAAATGCATCCAACAAATGTGTAGAGTCACAAGCTTGATGCAGTCATTGAGTGCTATAAATATAGGACCAAATAGTTCCCTTTTTACTACTTTAATACATATATTAGTGAATTTGTCCGAATACATTTGCTCCCCTAAAATAGGGGGACTATGTACAAAAAGTACTGTCATTTCTAAACGGTCACACGATATGGTTGAAAATACCCTCAAACTAAAGGTGGCAGTCTGCACTTTAACATCTTAGTTTGATTTCAAATCCAAACTTTCAGAGTAACCCAATATTTAGAGGGCACTGTATATAAAATAAATGTAAGATGTGCTATGATCACAAACACAGGATAGGTGCAGTGAAATGTGTTGTTTTACAGGGTTTATAAGGAAACGGATCACATTTTTCTACGTAAAGGTCACATTAAATCATGTTAGTGAGTGACAAAAGCAGCAGCTTTAAAGGTTTTGGCCACATTTTATTTGGATAGTCCGGATAGTCCATCTGTAGATGGACTATCATAATATCAAGAAACTATCTGTTGATAAGCAACAGCTTGCTAAGGTTATGGTTAGGTTTAAAATACAGGTTAGGATAAGGATTAAGGTTAAGTTCATTGCAAACACTAACCTCTAATACATGGGTTAAAGACTAAAATGAGGCCTTTAAGAGAGAGAAAGAGAGAGGGAGAGAGAGAGAGAGAGGGAGAGAGAGAGAGAGAGAGAGAGAGAGAGAGAGAGAGAGAGAGAGTCAGAGAGAGAGAGAGAGGGAGGGAGGGAGAGTCAGAGAGAGAGAGAGAGAGAGAGGTAGAGTCAGAGAGAAAGAAAGAGAGAGAGAGGGAGGGAGAGTCAGAGAGAGAGAGAGAGAGAGAGAGAGGGAGAGTCAGAGAGAGAGAGAGAGAGAGAGAGAGAGGGAGAGTCAGAGAGAGAGAGAGAGAGGGAGAGTCAGAGAGAGAGAGAGAGAGAGAGAGAGGGAGAGTCAGAGAGAGAGAGAGAGAGAGAGATAAAAAAAGGGTCAGTGACCGCACAGCCAAGGACAGGCCAGGACAGAACAGGACAGAACAGAAACAGGTGGACTGGGGCAAATTGTGTTCACTGCCTTTGACTGACACCTAAGCTAAACCGGGAGTTCCATTACACTACATTTCCCACAATACACCAGGGGATACATCCACATTCAGGCAAGCATTGTAACCATTCACTGTCATCCCAATGATCATTTTGCTTCTCTAGTCCAAACTCTGAACTCACCTTTGGAGTGAAAAGCTTCCTTGAGGTGAAGTAAGACGTCGGCAAACTTGCGCACGTCGTTGACCAGCTGCATGATGTAGTCTGGGTCGGTGGTGCCGACAGGGGCAGGAGCATCCACACTGTCCAATCCAGAGCTGACGGAGCTGCTCTTGGCTCCTCTGCCACCCGTCCCCCAAGTCCCTGATCCGGTACTCGCCGTGGTGCCCGTACTAGTGCCCATGCCCGTGCCAGGGAACAACGGGAAGAAGTGGGAGTTGGAGGTGCGTGAGATGCCCAGCAATCGTTTGTTCCCTCCGCTGGTACCACCTCCACCACCACTACCACCGCTACTGCTGCCTCCACCACTGCTCTGCCTCAACATCCCAACCGCAGCCAGCATGCACTCCTGTCCAGGCCTGGTAGCCCCCTTGCCTTGCACCTGTAGTCCTGCCTGGCTCTCTGCTCTGTATTGTTCAGATCCCACACTGCTCCAGACCATGGATGGATGATCCTGTGCAGGGAGAGAAATATGTGTTTAGAAAGACATGACCGCCGGCTAAAAGAAGAGGAAGGATCATGATTCATGAATAGCATCCAATATCTACACTCTTAGAAAACAAAAGTGCTATCTAGAATCTAGAACCTAAAAAAAGTTATTTGGCTGTCGCCATAGGAGAACAGTTTGAAGAACCCTTTTGGTTCCATGTAGAACCCTTTTGATTCCAAGTAGAAACATTTTGGGTTCCATGTTGAACCCTTTCCACAGAGGGTTCTATGCTGGACACAAAAGGGTTCTACCTGGAACCAAAAAGGGTATTACATTTTAAAACCAAATAGGGTTCTCCTATGTGCGACAGCCGAAGAACCCTTTTGGGACCCTTTTATTCTAAGAGTGTAGGCACCATGAATAGACTTTCATACTGCAGCTAAACATCATCTGCTGAATTCTCCAACAACTAACCACTCATCAACAGCCATGGTCAGAGTAAAAGACTCAACTCTCAAAACAGATCAAACAAACCTTATAAAAGAAATAGCGACATGTCTTTCAGAGATGTGTCAATGTTGCATTTGTAAAACTGAAGAGTCCACTGATGTAACACTAAAAGGGGCAATAGTACTGGATCTACACTGAACAACAATATAAACGCAACATGTAAAGTGTTGGTATTATTATTGGACCATGCTGGTCATTTATGAACATTTGAACATCTTGGCCATGTTCTGTTATAATCTCCACCCGGAGAGTTGTTCCTAGCCACCGTGCTTCTACACCTGCATTGCTTGCTGTTTGGGGTTTTAGGCTGGGTTTCTGTACAGCACTTTGAGATATCAGCTGATGTACGAAGGGCTATATAAATACATTTGATTTGATTTGGTCCCATGTTTCATGAGCTGAAATGAAAGATCACAGAAATGTTCCATATGCACAAAAAGCTTATTTCTCTAAAATGTTGTGCACCAAATTGTTTACATCCCTTTTGGTGAGCATTTCTCTTTTGCCAAGATAATCCATCCACCTGACAGGTGTGGTATATCAAGAAGCTGAATAAACAGCATGATCATTAACAGGTGCACCTTGTGCTTGGGAAAATAAAAGGACACGCTAAAATGTGCAGTTTTGTCACACAACACAATGCCACAGATGTCTCAAGTTTTGAGGTTGCCTGCAATTGTCATGCTGACTGCAGGAATGTACACCAGAGCTGTTGCCAGATAATTGAATGTTAATTTCTCTACCATAAGCCGCTTCCAACGTAATTTTAGAGAATTTGGCAGTATCGCAAACCTGCCTAACAACCACAGACCACGTATGTGTATGGCATTGTGTGGGCGAGCGGTTTGCTGATGTCAACGTTGTGAACAGAGTGCCCTATGGTGGAGGTGGGGTTATGGTATGGGCAGCCATAAGCTACGGACAACAAACACAATTGCATTTTTATCATTAATCCGCCACCAACACCTCATGTTTCAGCATGATAATGCACAGCCCCATGTCGCAAGGAACTGTACACAATTCCTGGAAGCTGAACATGTCCGAGTTCTTCCATGGCCAGCATGCTCACCAGACATGTCACCCATTGAGCATGTTTGGGATGCTCTGGATCGACGTGTATGGCAGCGTATTCCAGTTTCCGCCAATATCCAGCAGCTTTGCACAGCCATTGATGAGTAGTGGGACAACATTCCACAGGCCACAATCAACAGCCTGATCAACTCTATGCGAAGATGTGTCACGCCGCACGAGGCATGGGGGTCACACCAGATACTGACTGGTTTTCTGATCCATGCCCCTACCTTTTGTTTCAAGGTACCTGTGACCAACAGATGCTCATCTGTATTCCCAGTCATGTGAAATCCATAGATTAGGGCCTAATGTATTTATTTCAGTTGAATGATATCCTTATATGAACTGTACCTCAGCAAAATCTTTAAAATTGATGCATGTTGCGTTTGTATTTTTATTCAGTATATTTTGAGAGAATGTGCTCGGTAACAAGGCAACCAGGCCTTCAGAGGCCTTGTCTGTCTCACTGAGTCTCACTGGGGTTCGGAGGCATAATGAGTGCTAGAGTGGCCCTCTTACATTAGGTTGGAGAAAAAAGGGAAGACAAATGAATGCAGGCCTAGCTAGCAGCACTCCCTATCATCATCTCAACATCACTTCTCACTACCGTGGCAGTGGCTTATTGGGGCTCCGCACACCCTTCTTTACCAAACATTAACTTTACAGGAGACCAGAGAGAACACACACGCACACAAACATGCACATAACCACCAGACATGACAACATTGGATTTAAATAGAACATTTCTATTCAGTTTCATAAATCTGCTTTTTCAATGATTAGCCTACAGTATAACTCATTTGTAAAGAATCTGTAAATTACTGAATCACTCTCTGGAGTTAAAGACTAAAACAATCGGGAGGTATGGGGGGGGGCACAGCTTGTAGTAGGAATCCCATTAGGGACCATTTACTGGTCATCTCCATATCCCACTGTGACCACCACATGTCGGATAGAAAGACTCCAGTGCTTACCCTACTGGATTAACCTAAATAGACCTAGATTTAGTTTAGATTTAGATCAGCCTAGATATTGGGAGCCATTATTATTAGACTTTACAAATCCCAAATCAGTATGTAATTTATCAAGAAGAAAAAAACAGCATATAGATTATCATATAACTAAGTAAAAGTGTTTTTCATATTAATACATGCAAACTAGACAATCTAATACATTTAGAAAAATTATCATTAAATATGCATCACATTTTTCTTTCAAACATTGTAATACCTGTTAAATGACAACATTAGGATTATACAGTTTGTTTCTAAATAAATAACAGTTTAAATATTGAATAATAGTTCATTAAATTTATACATTATAGTTAAGGGAGTATTGTATTGAATTTGCATGTGTTATTGCAGTATTATGAACACGTTTGTATGTATTATACACACTTTTTTCATAATTATAAGTAGACAACATTTTACACATTTTCTCTTAACGTTACCCCTGTATCTTTCATCCAAATAATCTGGCCTAGCTAAGAAATTCAGAAGTTTCTGCACCTTGTAGCCAAAAGCAATATTGTGGAAGCTATTCTGAAAATATAGTGGACCAAACTACCAAGTAGTTCACACTGGAAGAAGTTAAGCTAAACTAAATATAGTTTACGTCACAAAAGTTACTTTGAAAAAGTAGTTCATAGGCCTACATCCAAGTCTGATGCCGAAAAAGAAAGGACATTATTGCCTATTTAAACCATATTGTCTCTTCTTTTTGCAACAAAAAAAACGATGTGGTTCCAGCAGTTAGCTGGACATGGCACACAAAAAAAACCAATTAACGTTAACTACTGAAAACACTACCAAGATTAGAATTGAGTTAAACTACCACGAAGCTACAGCAAAATGTAGTTAAATTACTAGTTGCACTGTAGTTCACTACTCCTCAGCACTGGCCAAAAGTCATTCCATTGCTGAGATTACACGCATTTTATTATGTTTTGTTCTTTGTATTTTGCTCAATATCTAACCAAAATAACAACGTTTTCTCCGTATAGAAGTAATAATCTTCTTCACATCTCTAGGTGCCTATATGGATGCAATGGTTCACTCAATCAAAACATGATAGCCGCCACATAGAAGTCTTTCATCAAATGCAGCAACACACTCACCTGCTGTACAGTCCTGAAACATTGCACCTTCAAAAATCCCCGCTGTCGTAGAGTACAGAATCCAGTTATAGGTTATGTCTTTCTTTCCTAAACATCTGTGAATGACCCTTCTACAATAGTTTCCGAAACGGGAATTATGGGATCGCCGCCGCTCAGCTCGCTCTCGGGCACGAACGTCCTCCTCCTCTTCTCACGTGACACAGAAGGTAGGCTAACGTGTGATTGGTTGTTCTAGGCGTCTCGTAAAGAAGAGGTTTGGGTCCCTTGCCCGCAACAACAGGTGTCCAATATTTTTGATGCGTCCTGTACTCAAGTTGTAATCTTTCGGGTCTATGTCAATATTGGTATCGTCTCACTCAAACTGAACAATAGGCTTGGAGGGAGATAGATGCATTGTTTAATTTCCCCCAATAAAAACGAACATGTGTAGCCTATACACTGTAATAGGCCTGTATGGTTATGTGCATTGTTCCGTTAAATGCTGCAGGGCTACAGTAAAATGGTTGTATCAGTTGGCTACATTTAATGTCCATCCATATCAGCTAAAATAAGAATGGAAGAAGACGAGGCTACAATATGTATAAGAGTATTTTCTTGGCCTTGTCAGTATTTCTACCTACTCAGTGGCTGGGAATGCCACCTTGTGAGCAGAAGAAACAGTTTTTTTTGACCCAATCAATTCTATAGCCCTTTAATCCACCCAGTGGTAGAAGTGTGCTAACGCACTGCACTCATATCGTCAGAATAACGAGATTCGAATTTGGATCCACTGTATTCCTATCCCATGATGTCGGTGCCAAACTCAGACTGCACATTTTTTGCTGTTTGTTTATGTTGTCAGCGTTTTGAAACGTGATATTCCTACTTTTATACATCTTCCACATTTAAAGGTATACACAAGATCACACACGTGGGTAATATGTTAATACTGTTTATAACAGTTTAAAGTTAGTCTACTGTACATATCGCTGACTGGATAATATATTTTTTATTTTACCTTTATTTTACCAGGGAGTCATACTGAGACCAATGTCTCTTTTACAGACGAATTACATCAATTACATAAAATACACAAATCAAAACATAAATTCAAAATGCAAGCAGAAAGAATAACACGGTCATAACATTATAACCCCATTCATCAGTAATAAGGTCCTCAGTCAGCTTTCTGAATGGCCCTACAGACAACACAACATTTTGAAGATTGTTCCACAAATAAGGTGCAAGAAAACGTAAAGATGATTAGCCTAAACCAGTAGAGACCAAAGACATTTCCAGAGTTAGCCATCCCTGAGACCGGGTGTGGTAACTCGTATGTCTACAGTTTAGTAATGATGTTAGGTACAGTGAGACTTTTTGTAAAATGGCTTTATAAATGAACACATAGCAATGTATCCAACCTACATGTCATTAAAGAGGGCCAACCAACTGTCTGGTAGAGAATGCAGTGATGAGTACTAAATTGTCCCCCGTAATAAAGTGCAGTGCGCTATGATAAACGGCATCTATCGGCTTTAATGAAGTGGCATCTGTGTTCCTTTAGATGATGTTGCCATAGTCTAGGACCGATAGGAATGTTGACTGAATAATTTGCTTTCTACTATTTAGCGAGACGCAGGACCAGGTTCTACAGAAGAAGCTTGTTCTTTGGAATATCCTCATGTCGTATAACTATCCACGGGACTTAGAATAGGCTACACAATAGGGCCGAGCTGGATATTCTGATCTGTTTCTAAGCCAAGGTCAGTTATTTGAACTATCCCCTCTACCCCACAGACCTATGCTCTCACTCGTCAGCAATGACACACTGCTCTCATTTGTTCCCTCCCCACTACCAAAGATGATCTATTATATTATCAAGTGACTGCTCTAACAATGGAAATACATGTCCTCAAAGATGGAAGGCAGGCGAGAGGAGGCAACACCAGGATGGATCATTTTAGCCAATAAAAGGGTAGATACGCAAGTGAACAACCAGTGGTGGAAAAAGTACCCAATTGTCATACTTGAGTAAAGTAAAGATGCCTTAATAGAAAATGACTTGGGTGAAAGTGAGTCACCCAGTAAAATACTACTTGAGTAAATGTAAAAAATATATATACTTAAGACTAAAATGAAAAGTATCATTCATTTCAAATTCCTAAAATAACAAACTAAACGGCAACATTTTCTTGTTTTTTATTTATTTAGCTACACTCAGACATCATTTACAAAAGAAGCCTGTGTGTTTAGTAAGTCCATCATATCAGAGGCAGTCTCCATACTAAAATCCCTTATCTTCATGGACAGATTTTGGACGGAAGTAAACCCTCTCGCTTCGCCTCTTCTGGGATCGACAGTATAGCAACTACCCATCATGCTAATCGATGCTCACGAGGGAGAATGGCGCAAGCAGATACTGAGTTTGAATCTGTTAAAATGCAGTCAAGTAAGCCTACTGCTTGCTCATGGCACAACTACTTCACAGTTAAAGTAGTAGGATTGCAGTTCGGGGATATGAAGATTTACCTGGGAGATCCGTTTGATGTTACCAACATGGTGAAGAAAGTGTTGAGTACTGTGGAATCTGGGAGGGTGACCAGAGGTGTAATTTCTTTATGGCAGAACAAAAGGAACACACGTTGCGCCTCACCAGAATCAAGGGCACCAATCAAGGGCATGATTTCTGGAGTCTCTGTGGAAGATGCCTTAATAGAAAATGACTTGGGTAAAAGTGAAAGTCACCCAGTAAAATACTACTTGAGTAAATGTAAAAAAAAATCTCTGTGGAAGTCGGGGCTGAGAAGATGAACATTCCTGGAGTAGTTGGGGCTCGACGATTGAAGCGTATGTTCAATGGAAAGAAGATAGTGAGAACGTGTTACTGTTTTTTGAAGGGTGAACGAGGCTGTTCAGTGTGTCTGTCTCTTATGTCAAGGCAGCGAGAAAAGTTAAAGAATATTCTAGTGCTTCTGTTACCATGGAGACACCACATTCCAGTACCATGGGTGCCATTCGCAAGGTGCAGCACCCAGGTACCCTTGAAGAAAGTAGATTTTGGGGCATTTATTGCTATGGTGAGAAACTGCACTACAGGAGTGGATAAGAACTCAAGAAAGATCAATATCATTGTATCCGCAGCTGAACGCTTCTTGAGAATGAAGGATGTAATACAGGAGCTGCATGGTGGACTGACTGCAGCAGCATCCTCTCAGGTCACTGGATCTGAGTAGAGCTCTGAGTGGATTTTATTTTATAAAAAAAAAATTTTTTAAATTATTTATTGAATATTCGAAAGATACATTTTACTTGTAGTGAAGCCGCTCAATAACTACATCATACCAGTCATCCAACAGATTCCCATTCCCACACACAGAAGCACCCAGGGTCAATGCCCAACTCAAGGGTATGTTGACCGATCTACCACCAGGCCAAAAAACGTGAACCCGAACCCTCCAAGCTCCCCCCACGGTTCCCCAATGCACCAACAACCAAGAGAATGAACTAAAAGAAAAAAGGAAAAGACAGAAGAAAACAGCAAACAACAAAGCAAAATAAAAATTACAAATGAAAACAAAGGACATCAAGGACAATTAAAATCATAACAGCATTGCCTACTGTATATGTTTGTGTGCGTGTCTGGCACTATTACATGTATGTGTGTGTTCTTGTATGTGTTTAGTTGAATGAGAGTGTGTGTATATGCATGTGTACAAACACCTGCACGGCATCAGCCTCAGGCAAACCGGCATTAGTTGTAAAAACACTGCCACTTAGTGTCATTCAAATGTACTTTTTATTATGTGTTTTTTTAACTCTTTTTTATTTTTTAACTTTTATCTTTGACCATCATTCTATCTCTCACACAACAACTCCACTCCCACTTGTCTCCAATTCCACATAACAACCCTCAGCTTCCCTCAGCCCATCCCATCTATCTCTGCTGGCCACCCACTTTGGGTTTCTACGGAACACATATCTTTCAACTATGCTGTGATGTTTAACATACAATTTCAATCTATCTAATCGAATAGAATCCACAGATTGCGAGTTGAAGATAAATACTTTAAATAAGAGTAGTAGTATATTAGTAATTGGCTGACCCGGTCTCTCCAGATCTCCTAACAGTACTATTTCTAGGGTCAATTTTAGATCAATGCTATGCATTTTCAGCCATTCCTGAATCTGAGACCAGAAACAGGCTACCTGAGGGCAATACCAAAATAAATGGTCTATTGATTCTGTATCTTCACAACAAAATCTGCAGAGCTTCGATGATTTTATGCCCCAAATATTCAACATTTTGTTGGTGGCAAGAATTCTACATAATAAGTTTAGCTGAGAAGTACGAAGTCTTAATCTTGCGTTGTTTTATATATCAACTACCACACCCTGTACCATG
The DNA here is from genome assembly GCF_002021735.2 of Oncorhynchus kisutch. Classification (NCBI taxonomy): domain Eukaryota; kingdom Metazoa; phylum Chordata; class Actinopteri; order Salmoniformes; family Salmonidae; genus Oncorhynchus; species Oncorhynchus kisutch. Next base: position 62,257,675 of record NC_034191.2, on the reverse strand, counting down.
GAATCGGTACATCAAAAATCTCTTCACAACTATTTTGCAATCTGTATGGCACAGTTGTCAATATCCTGGTCCTCAAATGAAACTGGTATACTTTCCAATTTAAACTATTTTTATTCCTCTGCCAGTTTTGATCCTTTATATTGGGCAGACAGACCAGTTCCCTACCTCCTCCTGCTGCCACCCGCCTCCTCCATTTTTGAGACAATGCTGTAATCAATTGGTTGTTCTCTTGGATTGAGCAGACCTTTCCGTACAATTGTGATGACTCCATGAAGAACATAACTCTACCATTCTAATTTACAATATAATTTAAGAACAAAATACCCTTTTCAAACTTCTTTCCCATAAATACTGGTATTTTATCAACCAGCACATTTGAGTTCAGCCAAAATATTTGTTGTAATATTTGTTCTATCTTTTCAGGGGGATGAAATTGAAATTGTAGCCAGCTCTGAAATGCTTGTTTGAAAAAGTGTAAAGTGCTCTGAGTGTATTTTGATGATTTTTGTTTTGTGTTTTCGGATTTTTGAGCAGATTCAACGTTTTAGTTTATTGCCACTCTTTTTTATTTCCCGCATCTAGTAGTGGGCTGCAATGCACCGTTTCCAGTGACGTCCGCCCTAAAACCAGTTTTGCCAACATAGGGACGTCGTTGCTAGATTTCTAAGGTTTTCAGAGCCCTCCAGCAACTTTTATTGGTAAAAGATTATACAGTGCTACTGTAAGTCTGCCACAGCGACTTTGGGTTGATTTTGCGACTTCCCTGTTTGTGTGTATGTGGCCGCCTGGCTGAGTTGTATGTGGCCGCCTGCTGCTCCCTCTCTGTGCCTCCGCCTCCACCTGCTGCTGCGTGAGTGCACCTGTCACTTGCGACCCTTCCTCCGCCTCTCTTCACTCTCCACTCTCTCCCCCGCCTATCTCCTCTCTACTCTCTCCCCTACCTCTCTCTTCTCTCCACTCTCCATTCTCTCCCCAGCTCTCTCTTCTCTCCACTCTCTGTATGTGGCTTCTATGAAAGTGACCTGGGTTTGCATGTGATCAGGGGTAAATTCATTCCGCCAATTCTGTTGAGAAATGTTTCTTAAACAGAAGCAAACAGACGAAATGGTGATAAACATACCTGAATTTGTCAAATCTCTGACTTGCAACTGTTGGACTGATGATTACACCCTAGATCAGCCAGATGCAGCCTTTATTTCTCAAATTACTTTGTAAACGTTCATTCATAGGCTAGGTTGTAGCAACCTCATGATGGGTATAGGGAAAAATGTTGTATCATGTAGTAGCCTAAACCTATCGATGTTACATTGAGCTGGGTGAATGGAATTTGAATGACAGTCATCCAATATGCTGTAATAGAAAAAAGGCCATGCTCATTAAAAAAATCATTGTCCTCCCTCATCTTAACCGCCACTGGCATATACCTGTCATTAAAAATATGAAAGCATGTAGACCGCTGATTGGCCAGCTCATCCTCCTCAGGACGATGACATCATCCTCTATGAGGAAATAGCAAGCATTCTTTTACATTTTCTTTCTCCAATGTATGCACTGACCTCAAATACGAGTATAGGATGAGTCAACAACATTATTTGGGTATGAGTTAACAAAATATGAACTTTCCCTGTACAATTACTGTATAACAGCAAACCTTTCCATCTGCCCAATGGCAAAATGTGTAGAATTGCAGGAAATTAGCTTTAAAACAGCAGAATGTCCTTGTTTTTCCATGAAAACATACATTCAATTAGTTGCAAAATGAACAGGAAATATAGTCAAGACGTTGACAAGGTTATAAATAATGATTTTGAATTGAAATAATAATTGTGTCCTTCAAACTTTGCTTTCGTCTAAGAATCCTCCATTTGCAGCAATTACAGCCTTGCAGACCTTTGGCGTTCTAGTTGTCAATTTGTTGAGGTAATCTGAAGAGATTTCCCTCCATGCTTCCTGAAGCACCTCCCAAAAGTTGGATTGGCTTGATGGGCACTTCTTACGTACCATACGGTCAAGCTGCTCCCACAACAGCTCAATAGGGCCATTACATTAATACCAGCTGACTGCTTCTTCCCTAAATAGTTCTTGCATAGTTTGAAGCTGTACATTGGGTCATAATCCTGTTGTAGGAGGAAATTGGCTCCAATTCGGCCCCGTCCACAGGGTATGGCATGGCGTTGCGAAATGGAGGGATAGCCTTTCCTTCTTCAAGATCAATTTTACCCTGTACACATCTCACACTTTACCAACACCAAAGCACCACCAGATGGCCTCCACCATGCTTGACAGATGGCATCAAGCACTCTTCCAGCATATTTTCATTTTTTCTGCATCTCACAAATGTTCTTTGTGATCCGAACACAAACTTAGATTTGCCTGTTCATAACACTTTTTTCCAATCTTCCTCTGTCCAGTGTCTGTGTTCTTTTTCCAGTCTTAATCTTTTCTTTTTATTGGCCAGTCTGAGATATGGCATTTTCTAAGCAGATCAGATTTCTGATCAATTTGATGTTATTTTAACGGACAAAAATGAGCTTTTCTTTCAAAAACAAGGACATTTCTAAGTGACCCCAAACTTTTGAACGGCAGTGTGTATTATATATTTTTAATGCGCTTGCGCAAATATACATATCATGACCTCATCTAGCGACTTCTATTGACAAACGGAGTAACTTAATGTAGCAGGCATGAAAGAAACTTGATTCATGAAAGAAACTTGATTTTGCGTTGTTGGTGGTAGGGGCACTTGATTCAGCAGCCCTAGTGCTGTTGGTGGTAGGGGCACTTGGTTCAGCAGCCCTAGTGCTGTTGGTGGTAGGGGCACTTGATTCAGCAGCCCTAGTGCTGTTGGTGGTAGGGGCACTTGATTCAGCAGCCCTAGTGCTGTTGGTGGTAGGGGCACTTGATTCAGCAGCCCTAGTGCTGTTGGTGGTAGGGGCACTTGATTCAGCAGCCCTAGTGCTGTTGGTGGTAGGGGCACTTGATTCAGCAGCCCTAGTGCTGTTGGTGGTAGGGGCACTTGATTCAGCAGCCCTAGTGCTGTTGGTGGTAGGGGCACTTGATTCAGCAGCCCTAGTGCTGTTGGTGGTAGGGGCACTTCATTCAGCAGCCCTAGTGCTGTTGGTGGTAGGGGCACTTCATTCAGCAGCCCTAGTGCTGTTGGTGGTAGGGGCACTTCGTTCAGCAGCCCTAGTGCTGTTGGTGGTAGGGGCACTTGATTCAGCAGCCCTAGTGCTGTTGGTGGTAGGGGCACTTGATTCAGCAGCCATTGCGCTGCTGGTGGTAGATGCACTTTATTCAGCAGCCCTAGTGCTGTTGGTGGTAGGGGCACTTGATTCAGCAGCCCTAGTGCTGTTGGTGGTAGGCACACTTGATTCAGCAGCCCTAGCGCCAGGAAGGCAAAGTGTTCCCATTTTGAACTATTTCATGTGTCTGAATGTAGAATCAAGTGCACTTATAGGACTATCGCTGGCCAATCAGATAGCTCAGATCACCGTGTCTGCACGGTTTCCTCGAGCCACAGACTGTAAAAAGAAGCCTCACCTCAAGCACACAGCGGAGTTGATACTGTGAGATTTAAAAACTTTCATATAATGACTTGAGAGAGACTGAACGAATACAGCGAAGAGCTGCTATTTTGATGAGTAAGTTCATGTTGAAATTGTTATTCATTACTGTCAACACTTTGTTCAACACTTTTATAAGCCATAAAATGCACATTCTCCCTACTTCCACTCATGCTACAACCAGCACTGCAGTTGCAATGAATATGTGCATAAGTGTTGCGTTGTTATTATTAGTGGATTGTGTCTTTTTTTATATCTAGGAATATTTCAATCTCTCTGGTCATAGGAGTAACAACATGAATTGGTGCATGAGGTAGAAATAATACAGTCCAACTTGAGTTTCACCATCAGCTGGAAGACTGTGTCAAAGAAAGTACAGTATGAAGATGGGAAAAAACTGCAAGTGCTGGTAAAGTGTTTTTTTGGTTTTTTTTTTGGGGGGGGGGGGGGTTGAAGTGAGGAAGAGGATTATTTAGACTGTTTGAAGAGGTAGGGTTTCAGATGTTTTTGGAAGATGGGCAGGGACTCTGCTGCCCTAGCTTCAGGGGGAAGCTGGTTCCACCATTGGGGTGCCAGGATAGAGAAGAGCTTGGACTGGGCTGAGCAGGAGCTGCCCTCCCAAGAAACCTGAGGTTGCGATGTTGTGCCTCTGGGTTTAGAAACTCTGTGACTGTGTCCCCTATTCTCAGCGGAGGGAGGGAGAGTGGAGAGACGGAGTCGTGTGAGGCACGGTGCTCCCTCCATCAATCTGGTAAAAAAGGCCATCAGTCCAGTAATTTAAAAAAATAAAAGATATCCCACTCACTCAGCTGTTCCTCACAAGTAAATACAAATTATTACCAGTGTGATCAGATAACTACATTTTTTTATTATAATTTAGAAATGGTCTGAAAAGAACAACATGTATTGGGCCTATAGCCACCTGCACAAACCTCATTGCTGCAGAACTGCTTTTAAGTGGTTAATGTTGCATAGGCGTACATTTTTTTAAGTCATATTTCAAAAACAATCTGAGCTGTAGATCTCGGCTTGCATTTAGACTCAGAAACGGTTGGTGACCACTGCCCTACATACTGGTCTTGTCAAGAAGAAAAACATCTGTCAGGGGAGGTTCTCTTCTGCACTGTTCAACCAATCCAGTTAATGTGGAGGAGGAGTTAAGATGGAGTGTTACCGCAGAGTTTCTAAACCCAGAGGCGCAACATCGTGAGACTTCCGTCAACGCTTGTGAAACAGACCAAACAGACTAGGCGGGGGGTTTGGAATTTGAGAAGTCAATGAGAGAAGTGAAAATGCCTTCCTTAGTTGTTCATTTTCTCGAAATCTAAAGGCATAACCTAGATTCTAGCATATGTCTTAAAGCTGCAATATGTAACTTTTTGGGTGAACTGACAAAATTCACGTAGAAATGTGAGTTACAGATCTGTGATTCTCATTGAAAGCAAGTCTAAGAAGCAATATATCTGTTCTATGTGTGCTATTAATATGCTTCCTGTTTTTAAGTTTTGTCTTTGCATCTTTTGCTTTCAGTTTTATACACCTGCTTCAAACAGCTGAAAATACAATATTTTTGGTTATGGAAATGATATTTCACAGCGGTTTAGATGGTACAATGACTATCTACACTATACTTGTTTGTTTTGTCACGTAAACTGAAAATAGGTAAACTATTAGAATTTTAGAAACCAAGAAATAGCCGAGAGATTCCTGCATAGTGCAACTCTAAGTAGTTGAACATGTTATTACTAAAACCTAGTGAAAGTGACAAACTGACACGTTTTTATTTTTGTCAAAAACAGATTTATAGCGAACGAGTGCCTTTGATATGAAGGCCTGCACATGCTCAGTTTGGCTCGAGATGAGTTTTAGACCCGGTTATGTGTTTCTACTTGAGACTATAAGTGTGATCTGGGATTTCTATTAGAGAAGCAGTTGCAGCCTATCTTCGTACTGTACTGTCTTTGGTGTCACCTTGTTAATATTCAAAAGCGGAATTCACTTCACAGGCTCTCTTTCCATTTGCCCTGAAAACCGGAACATCCGGTTGTTGGAGACTTGGCAGAGAGGATACAAATGGAGTAGCCTACAGCTACTTTCCTTGAAATATAGTTGCCAACTCTGCGGCTCAGCTGGTACTCTAGGAAACATGGCAGCCGTCAGTAAATATTTTACAGCTAAAAACTCCTCGATAGCTGGGGGAGTCCTACTCGCTTTATGCATCCTGAAGCAAAGAAGAAGAGGAGGCAAGTCAAGCGGGTATGTTGCTGAACAAATTATAATCTTGGTTGTACTTTAATTGTGCATTGCTAGAGTGCCCATGCCACTGGTTCTTGACTGAGGTAAAAGGAGTTTTATATTGGATATTCAGTGGATATTATTTTTTTCTCTATATTGAACTAATTATGCCATGACTATGAAAATGTTATATTCTGAATCAGGGGTGGATGGAGAACAAGCCACTCAACCTTTTGTTGTTATAAAAAAAAATCAGATTCCAGATTTCAATCTTCAATAGATCTTAAACAGAGCGTGTCATGATTATGAAAATGGTTATGTTCTGAATCAGGGGAGAATGGACAAAAATCCAGTTAATTTGTATTTATTATAATTTTTTTCCACTTTCAATCTTCAATAGTTCTTACAAAACCGTGCCATGACTATGAAAATTACATATTCCAAATGAAAGAGAAAAGTACCTGTTTTTTATGATTTTTTTTTGTGGATTATTTATATTTTTAGGGTGGCTTTCAATATTCAAAAGCACTCTGCTTCGAAATGCTTATTTTAAGGTGGACCTAATCACTGCATGTGGTGTTGCAGCCAGAGTGAATGGCTGATCCCACCCCAACAACCTGCCTCTTTAAGAGAAAGAGACAATCCCATAAGCAGTTAGTTATTTTCGAAAAAATATCAACATTTAAAACCAAAAATTATGTGGTTTGTTCTCCATCCTCCCCTTTTCAGAATATATATAATTTTTATAGTCATGGCACGCTTTGTGTAAGACCTATTGAAGTCCGAATATCCAATATAAACTAATTTTACCTTGGTGTGTTCTTGTATCACAGAACTTGTGGCCAGCAATCCAAGTTAGACAGAATTCTTGAATGTCCAAATTGACAGAAGTAATGTCTTAAATCTGAAAGTCAGTGATGTATTGCAGTTATATAATATTGCGGTTATCCATAAGAGACAAGGGTTGGTAGGGTAGCCTAGTGGTTAGAGTGTTGGACTAGTAACCAAAAGGTTGCAAGTTCAAATCCCAGAGCTGACAAGGTACAAATCTGTCATTCTGCCCCTGAACAGGCAGTTAACCCACTGTTCCCAGACCATCATTGAACATTTGAATTTGTTCTTAACTGACTTACCTAGTTTAAAAAAAATGTATGTTGCAGTAATTATGTGTTATTATATCTCTGATGTAAGTCTCCCTTCTCATTTGCAAACAGTATAGGTCTTCATAGCCTGGGTCAGCAGGATAATTGGGGCAAATGTTGCTATATTTGGCAACAAAGTAACAAAGACAACACTGTCAGTTTTCCCGCAAGATACAATGACGTTTATTATCCGCATGCTGCCTGTCAGTAGTATATTGAAAGTTCATTGGACAGTTACAAATTGCTAATTCATTTCAGGTTAAATACTGTGTCAAGACTCCTTGTGACCTTAGTTTAGCCTACACAACATACACTTGGTTTATTATGGTCATGATGAAACTAATGTTACCTTGGTACTGTGTTGCTATCCTGATGTCCCACATGTCTGTTGGAACATTATATCTGACTATGTGCCCGATGTCTTTTACAGTACAAAAGGGAGCTCAGAACTGGTGTTGAGCAATGAAGTAAGTATGTAAGTGCATCAACAAATGTATAAAATATCCAACTACATGTCATTGTTACATTTGTCCCCAACAACTGCTTTGGCTCTATTTGTGCAGGACAAAGCAGCTAAGAAAGATCGGGCGGCGGTGGACTATGTCTTCTTCCTCAGAATCAGCAAGATCCTCCGGATCATGGTGCCTCGATGGTTCTGCAAAGAGGTGAGCCTAGTGGTTGGGTTGTTTTGTTACAGAAAATATGGTCAACAATTGCACATATTGAGCAAAAAAACAAGATCTTAGTATTTCCCAATGGCTTATTATAGGGCCATTATTATGTAATCTGAATAATAATATTAAGTGGATGTCTTTGTAAATGTATGTTCTGTTGCGTCACATCATGATAAGCATTGAACCTTGAAGTAATCAATATCTGTGGGAACAGGCGATACCCTTGCCTTGTAAAGATGGATATGTGTTCCTTCATTGCATCACTTTTACCCCACAACTTATCTCTTTCTCTATGCGTGCGTGTCTCAACATGTTCTACAATATTGTCTAAACTTGTGTGTTCTACAAAACCATGGAGCCTAGACATTGACCTTATATACTGATCCGTTTGTTTGATAAGCCAAGGTTGCGATGACATGACATCTGTTGGGTGTATCAGAGTTGATCCTCTATTGAACTCAATTAACTCTAATAAGATGGAAATACTGGTCATGCTGTTAATTAAGGACAGGCCCATTCTACATTTGAACTGCCATGTTTTACTCATTCATTTTTTTTTTTTGCACACATTACTTACAATACAACATGAGATTGACTTGTTTATGAACATTGTATTGTTTAATCTGAGGGATTTGTTCACATGGTGCTATCTGTTCCCCACCTGTCCTGCACCACTTCTCCGTTCCCTCCATTGTTATCACCCCAGACTGGATACCTTCTCTTCATCGCTGCTATGCTGGTGACCCGGACATACTGTGACGTATGGATGATCCAGAACGGAACCATGATTGAAAGGTTAGAACCATAGAGCTATAATAGTGTTCTAATACCAGTTCTACAGTTAGATCACTGACTTTCCATGTGACTTGTTAGGCTGCTTCACTATGACTGTTAACCAGATCATGATAGCCAATGAGTTTGGTGGTGGAAGTGTTGAAAGGGTTAAAATATTATGGTCCGGTTCCCCATACACAGGTTCAGCTTAGTACTGGACGCATGTTCAATGGAGATAATAATTGTAGTGCTCTTTACTCCATGACTAGGCTTCGTCTGGGTCTGGGAAACCAGCCCCATATCAAACAGTATTTATTTTCCTGCTCAGGAATTGATTGCTGTCTTTCAATCTCCCATAGTGGTGTCATTAGCAGAGATTGCAATCTGTTATTCCTATGTTGCTGTCATACCTTGGGTAACTCTCCACCACGTGATGCTTTTCATAGAACCCAAACCTATAAAACCGATAACCTGTGTTTTTCGTTGTTTGTTGCCTAGTACAGTTAAGCTTTTCAGGCCATAACATTTGTAAACTCAACATGACTAATTGCCATTGGCTGTTCCAACGCCAGTGTATCTATTTGTATAACAAATCATCCTTAATGTCAGAGCTCTGCTTCCATACAATCTCACGGCCAATGCAGCAAAACACTAGCTGGGCCGTATGTGAATGATCCTAAATCATCTTTATAAATTAGTTTGGTTGTTACTTTTTCTCCGCTCTCCATGACTTCTAGCTCTGTCACCGGATATGTACTCTATGTGCTTGAGCTAATGCCACTTTTCCTTGCCAATTACTATGACCGTCATGGCAGAGGAGTTGGGTAAAGCACAAGCAGATCTGAAGGAGGCCAGAGGCTAATCACTGCCACTAATGTTGAAATGAATCAGTCAGACAACAGCTATCTGTCCCATGTTTGCTCATTCTTGTGCATGTTGTGGTTTGCAGTGCAATTATCGTTCGCAACAACGCCGATTTCAAGAACTACTTGTTCAAGTGTTGCAAAGCTATGCCAATTGTAAGTGTGTTTTTGGTATTTCATCGCATCCAAAATGTACATGAGTCTAGATGTTAATTGATATACTTGAGTCTGATTTTAAATCTCATATTGCAGTAGTAAGTTGATTGTATAACGAATAGTTTACAAATACCAGACTTCTGAATGTGCTACAGTAGTCCCACAGTACTTCTTTGGTGTTATAATTGTTCTGTTGGTGTAAATTCTCTCAGAGGCAATATACACTGAATATCAATTATTAACCTCTCTCTACTGTAATTCATCACTTACCAATACTAATGTATTAATAACCAAATATTTAATTCATACGTTGGTTGAAATACTGGATAATATGTTGTTCGTGTACACACACATAAGCTTGACTTTCTGTTCAAATGTACTGTATCTTATTCGCTAGACACTTGGTATTTAATTTGCTCTGCGTGTTTTGTATTAAACAGTCCCTCTGCCCATTTAACGAACAATCCAGATTTCATCACATGCATACTGTGCTTGGAGAACAGACACTGTAATAGGTTGTATTTTGATTAAGCTCTGATAGTAATAGTGTTTTGTGACTGTCCATTTCCAGTTTGCCTTGGTGAATAACCTCTTGAAGCTGGGTCTGAACGAGCTGAAGCTGAAGTTCAGAGAGAGGCTGACCAAACATCTCTACGACGAGTACCTCAAGTAAGCATTGTCTACTGCGTCATCTCAGAACCTTGATGTCTGGCTTTTTCGGAAAACATTCCAATAGGGACTACAGATAAATAGTTATCTAACTAAATATGGTGCAATGGTATGTTGTACATGGTCCCTAACAAATAAAAAAATAACAGCCCATCTACAAATGAATTCACTCAACATGTGCCATCCCCAGAGGATACACGTACTACAAAATGGGCAACCTGGATAACCGCATTGCCAACGCTGACCAGCTGCTGACTCAAGACGTAGAGAAGTTTTGTAACAGTGTGGTTGACCTCTACTCCAATCTCAGCAAGGTACAGTAGATTTGACCTAAACCATCATTTTTACTACTGTTTACCTCTGTGTTTGTGTGTGTGGTTCCAAGGTGTACAGTATTTGTAGAACATCTTAGTCAATCATTAACTTCTTGTGTAAATCATAATATTGCTGAAAACAAGCCATCAAGAAAGCTACGTTGTGTAAAATGTACACTTACTGCATCTCTCCTTTAGCCTCTCTTGGACATTGGACTGTACATCTTCAAGCTGACGTCTTCCATCGGAGCCCAGGTGAATATATATACTTTGATTCCAGAGGCATCCAATAGATTCCATTCAGGTTTTAACAGGATGTAATGTCATTGTTTCCCTCAGGGCCCATCGAGTATGATGGCCTACCTGCTGATCTCAGGCCTGTTCCTGACCAGACTGCGGAAGCCCATCGGTAAGATGACTGTCATTGAGCAGCGCTACGAGGGAGAGTACCGATACGTCAACTCACGACTCATCACCAACAGGTAAAGACCTGGATCTACACTGACTTTGTCATGGGTTGGCAATACAGTGTTTTCTGACTAAAGTAAAACCTGTTAAATAAATCCTCAGTCAAGGAGCGAGTTCTTTAAAAAAGAGAACTAACTCATGTTAAACATGTACTGTTTTGCCATAGTGAGGAGATTGCCTTCTACAATGGCAATATGAGAGAGAAACAGACGATTCATTCAACATTTAAGAAACTGGTAAGTGCCATTAGTCCTTTGTCAGTAAGAGGGATATTAAAGATTTCTTCGTTCACTTCCATCTCAACGGGCAAACTGCTGATTGTGGTTGGAACTGTCTCTACAGTGTCTAATGTTGTGATACCTTTACTGCTCATTGTGGTTGGAACTGTCTCTACAGTGTCTAATGTTGTGATACCTTTTTGTCTTCTTTCTTCTCAGGTCGACCATTTGCACAAGTTCATCTTCTTCCGCTTCTCTATGGGCTTTGTAGACAGCATGGTCGCCAAGTGTAAGATCTGATGTTTTAAACCTACAGCTTATGATCATGTCCTCCGTTACATAGCCAGAGATATATGGCTGTCAGTCAACTTGCCATTGTCCAGACATCAAATTATTGCTTTGGTAGGTGACAAAATAACATTGTTCAATACAGAATTGGTTTTCCACCAGAGCTATGAGTCACTTCTTGGGTCTCTTCCCCCCTGCAGACATGGCCACCGTGGTGGGCTACCTGGTGGTGAGTCGGCCCTTCCTCAACCTGTCCGACCCCCGCCACATGAACAGCACCCAAGCTGAGCTGATGGAAGACTATTACCAGAGTGGCAGGATGCTGCTGAGTCTGGCCCAGGCTCTGGGAAGGATCGTACTGGCTGGCAGAGATATGACCAGGCTTTCCGGGTGAGACTTCACTCTTCCCAAAACACTGTGATCCCATCGCCAATTCCATTGAATCGATTTGAATTGATGACATTTAATTAGAAGGCTTCTCCAGCCAGAGACCACATAACGGACATCGCTCCCGTCTTTCCATGCCTTCACTCTACTCTTCCATCACGGCTCTTCATGCTTTCACTCCCAAGTGCTGTGTAGGTGGTCTTCTGCTATAGGCCTGTCTCTCCTTCCCAACAGGTTCACCATGCGTATCACTGAGCTCAGGAAGGTCCTGAAAGAACTGAACTCTGGGAAATACGAACGTACCATGGTCTCCCATCAGAACAAAGAATCATTAGGTGTAGAAAGAGTCACACTGGTCCCGGGCAGCGGACAGATCATCAACGTAGACCACATCATCAAGTATGTGTGACAATCCTCAGTGCATTGCTGTACATAATATTGGCTGCATGAAATCACTTTAATATTTTACTTTTACCTCACTGAAGTTGTCCAAAGCCAAGGTGTTTTCTGAGGTCTGAGCATGAATCGTCACTAAGAACAGTGTCTGACTGTGTTGGTGTTGCAGGTTTGAACACACACCACTAGCAACACCCAATGGAGATGTACTGATCAAGGACCTGACCTTTGAAGTGGGCATCTCTTTCTTTCCTTTGTATATTTTATTTAACCTTTTTATTTTTGCATGGTTAGTCTCACTGAGAACTCACAGGTCTCTTGCAAAATAGATGTTATGAGATGGTAAAGCTACCATGACTGGAGTCCATCGCCAATGATTGTGTGCCACTCGTCTAGTCATTCAGTTGGACCGAAGTACACTCAAACAACTTAGACTTTAATGGGTGATGTTGAAGTAGTGTTGACATTCAAAGTTCTGAGGGCCACGCTGGATGTTACAATGAGGTTATATGCCCTCCCCGACACTCTCGCTTTCACTCTCTCTTTCTTCAGGTGCGGTCTGGTACCAACGTGTTAGTGTGTGGGCCCAATGGCTGTGGCAAGAGCTCACTCTTCAGAGTACTGGGAGAGGTGAAGAATTGTCTGTTTTTATGATCTTGTTCTATTTATTCATACTGACATGACTGTGTCTATGTAAGATAAGATGTGGCAATGGAAGATCTGGTAATAATGGAAGTACTGCAACTAAGTCAAACATTTTTGGTTCAAGTGTCTTAAGAGCACAGTAGGTCATGGAGGTAACATTAGGTGTGTTGTTGACTCTATAGCTCTGGCCTCTGTTCGGAGGGCAGCTGACCAAGCCTGAGCGAGGGAAGCTCTTCTATGTTCCTCAGGTAACTAAATGGACACTTTGAGCCTCTTATATTACCAATGTTATATTCTATTCCATGTTTTGGTAAATTGGCAGCCATATTGGCTCTACTGGAAGGCTGTTCCATCTTATTGTAGAGACTGTACATGACCCCTGATCTCTTCCATCTTAATGTAGAGACCCTACATGCCCATTGGCACGCTGAGGGATCAGGTGATCTACCCTGACACCTATGAGGAGCAAAAGAGGAAAGGCATCTCTGATCAGGTGCTGAAGGAGTACCTGGGCAACGTCCAGTTGGGTCACATCCTGGACAGAGAGGGGACTTGGGACACCGTGCAGGACTGGATGGATGTCCTCAGTGGAGGAGAGAAGCAGAGGATGGCGGTAAGACGTTTTCTTTTTTTGATTCTTTCTTCAGTTTTTAATCGAAGCTTTCTCAAGCTTACATCATCACATTCTAATTCAGTTTATTACAGAATTAAGGTGATTGACTTTGTTTTGTATGTGTGATGTTTGTCTCTGTCTGTAGATGGCAAGGTTGTTCTACCACAAACCTCAGTTTGCCATCTTGGATGAGTGCACCAGTGCTGTGAGTGTAGATGTGGAGGACTTCATCTACAGTCACTGCAGAACGGTATGAATAGCCCCAACCCCCTCCAGCATTTAATCTGGACTCTAAGCATGTACTGTGATAGGTCTGAGTGTTAGCTTCCATCTTTATACAACTTCAGTTTATTAAATAACAGCACACCTTACATACACGTTATGTCTGCAGCATAGTTCATATAGTTTCTCATGTAATTATTTGATCTGTGTTTGTGTCGCATCTTTCTGGCTCTTATCTTATGACTGGTTTGTTACTTTATCCATAGGTTGGCATCAGTCTGTTCACTGTCTCTCACAGAAAGTCTTTGTGGAAACACCATGAGGTAAGATGACATCCTTTCTGGAAACACCGTTACGTGGGTCTTTGTGGCTTCTGATGCGTCAGTGTACAGTATGTTGTTTTGCTGTGATACATCTGGGAGTTTTTAGTGGGAAACTCCTTCGGGCAGTTTTCTAAGATGTAGCTTTTGTTTCATTTGTGTCATGTCAGTCAAAACGTTTTGGTCAAGTTCCCCTGGTAGTGTTTTTTTAATGGTGAGTTTAAGAACATATAGTATGATAAATAGATTTGAAACTTGTATCTCATTATGGTGAAATAAGTATAGCCAGTTATAATTGTAATGGCTTAGCAGATAAGAAAAAAATATCAGTATTTACCTGGCTAAAAGCGAAGGACTATAATATATATTGTTTACAGGAAACTAATTCAATTTGATCAAATTTTATATAAAAAAATAAGACATTGTAATAATAGTAATCTAATATATATATATATATATATATATATATATATATACTAAATTTGTAGCTTGGTCCTTTTTACAAACGTAGATGAAATTGTGTGGGAAAAGGACTGGAGGGACAGAATATATTTTTCCCATGGGAAATCCAATTCAAAAGGGGTGATGATATTCATTAACAGTCATTTTGATCCAAATGTGTGAATTGTCCAAACAGATCCTCCAGGTAGATGGATGATTTTTAAATGTTTTGAACCATGATGGGAGGTCATAATAAGGTTTTAAATACCTCATGAACTTAAGGAAATCACCAATGTCATGGATATATTGGAATTAGTTGTAACGGCTTTCTTGACTTGAAGGAGAGGCGGACCAAAGCGCAGCGTGGTTATTTTGATTCATGTTTAATAAAGCACTTCACATGAACAAACTAACAATAACAAGAACCGTGAAAACCCAAAACAGCCCTATCTGGTGCAAACACAGAGACAGGAACAATCACCCACAAAACCCAACACCAAACAGGCTACCTAAATATGGTTCCCAATCAGAGACAATGACTAACACCTGCCTCTGATTGAGAACCATATCAGGCCAAACATAGAAATAGACAAACTAGACATGTAACATAGAATTCCCACTCAGATCACACCCTGACCAAACAAAACATAGAAACATACAAAGCAATCTATGGTCAGGGTGTGACATTAGTGGATATATAGAGGCTTAAATAGCCTGACCTAGTGAGACATACACGATGGAGGCTCAATCAAGCTAGTCGTCCTGACTACTTATGTCATTCTCTCTGGCACCAACATTAACAAAGTGTTGATAGGGGACAGAATGCAGTCACACTATCAAATAATTGGCATTATTATTATTCTTTCCATGTGGATGACGATATTGGAAATTTTATCAAAGCCTATTGGATGATAACTTGTTTTTAACTAGGACAGAATAATTTATAACTGACTTTTTCCAACGTAACATAGGTACAGCAGATCCCCTTATTGTATGGGACACTTTTAAATGTTCCTTTAGAGGCCATGCAATTCGGTACTCATCTCCTAAACAAAAGCAATGTAGGTCAAGGAGTCCACACAAACAAAAGAAATGCAAGGACTAACAGTACAGATAGTTAGCAATAAAAACCATACCATAGAGGCTCAGAATAAGTGAGAGCAAAAACAAAAAGAGTTGGACGAACTTATTCAAGAAAGATCCAGTGTAATATATTGTAAAAAAATAAAGCAAACTGGATGGAATATGGGGAAAAAGGCACATAGAATTCCCTGAAACTTGTTACAAATGACTGAGTCAACCATTATTCATAAAAAAAACATTTTGAAAGAGGAAGTAAAGTACTTTAAGCACATGTTTTCATTTGTCTCCTCCATCTCCACTAACCAAAGCTAATGTTATGGATTTTTTCCCTATTAATAATGTAAAATTAACATCTGTACAGAAAGACTCATGTGAAGCCAAATTACACAGGAGGAACATCTTGATGCAATTAAAGCCTTTAATTCCAGGAAAACTCCAGGACTGGATGGCATACCAGAGGAGTTATACCAAACCTTTTTGATATACTTAGAGGACTGTTATTAGCATGTTTTAACCACTCCTATATAAATGGTAGATTATCGGACACACAACAAGGTCTGATTTCATTATTACTGAAACAGGATCCAAGTGGTAAATATAAAGATCCAGTCTAAAACAATTGGAGGCCTCTTACACTTCAGTGTTGTGATTAACTGATTAAAAGGTTAAAAGGTATTGCTGGATATTATTAATCCTAACAGGTTTTTTACACGGACAATACATTGGAGATAATATATGACAAGTGTAAACAATAGAACACTATGAAACATCTGGGAAACCAGGCCTGGTATTCATAGCTGACTTTGAAAAGGTTTTTGATAGAGTACGACTGGAGTTTATATACAGTATAAATGCCTGGAATATTTCAATTGTGGAGAATCTCTTGGGTTTAAGTTATTTATGGTAACCCTAGGTGTAAAATAGTAAATGGCTACTTCTCAAAGTTTTAAACTTTCAAGAGGAGTAAAACAAGGTTATCCACTATCGGCATATCTATTTCTTATTGCCGTTGAAATGTTAGCTGTTAAAATCAGATCTGGCACAGCCTCATCGAGGATAAGAGGATCTTGATATTTGTTCTAACCTCTCTGGATTACAACAAAATTATGTGTACTATATTACACATTGGAACAACAAAAAATACAACTTTTACATTACTGTGTAGTTTACCAATAAAATGGTCTGACAGTGATGTGGACATACTCGGTATACATATCCTGAAAAAAAGAAATTATCTCACTCCAATACATTTAATTGAAAGTTACCAAAAATTGATAAAATCTTGCTACAATGGAAAGGAAAATACCTGTCTATTTTTGGAAAAATGGAAAAATGCAAAAATTATTCCATTTGATTTGGAATGGCAAGTCAGGACTAAATTAAAGTCTTATTTATATAATGAATTTTAATTAGGAGGGCAGATATTCTGAAATATTAAAGCATTTGACCTCTTACTAAAGGCATCAGTCATACAAAAGATATACTTCAATCCGACCTTGTTCTCTAACAAATTAGTAGGAATATCTCACCTCATGTTCAAGAATGGCCTTTTCCCTTTATTCAGATTACAACCTCTCACTTTCGGTTATTTGAAAATGAAATCTCCAAAATATCACTTTTTTTCAAAGAAGCCATAGAAAGTTGGTTGCAATTTCAGTTTAATTCACCAGAAAACACAGAACAAATAATACCACAAATATTGTGGTTTAACTCAAATATACTAACTGATAAAAAACAAAACAATTTTTCAATACAATTTTAAAATTAAAAAAGTATAATCTTGGTAAATTATATCATAAATAGGACTGGTGGAATTATGTCACACAAGCAACTAACAAAAATATATGGTTCTACCCAAAAGTACAACCTACTAATTGAAGCATTACCGCAAAAATGGAAGAGGCAAGTGAAAGGGGGAAAAGTAATGAACTTGTCTGTCGGCCCTGCATTAAAGACCAAAATTGGTTAAAGAAAATTGTGATAAATATAAAAGTATACCAGTTTAATTTAAGGACCAAAAAGTTGGCACCTGTGCCATATAGATTACAAGGAAGTTGGGAAGTGATTTTCAATGTACTGATTCCATAGCACAATTGTTTTTATTTCAATTATTCTACAAAATTCTTCCAAACAAGAGAATGTTGTATGTATATAGATATATATATATGGGGGATCTGCAGAAAGCTGCAAGGAGACATAGTCATTAGATCATTTGTTTTGGTACTGTCCATATGTAGCTTGTTTCTGGTCGCAGGTCCAGGAATGGCTGAAGAATTGCAACATTTACCTGGAGCTAACTCTGCAGATAGCACTATTATGGGATTTTGAAAAGTCATAGTTAATCCATCACTAATATAATAATAATTTTACCAAAAATGTTCATCTGTAATTTAAAATCTATAGAAACTATAAGAATAGAAAGGTTCAGAACTTTTGTGAAACAGCACAGTTCAAAAATATATGGCAACTAAGGAATCCAGTATGGACGGTGTTCAGAGATAGATGGGAGGGGTTGAATGGAGCTGAAGGGTGCGACTAATGACAACAAGATAACAAAGGTAAATATACTGTGTCTGTAAAATGTATATAGGTTCACAACCTTTGTGGAACAGCACAGTTAAAAAATATGTGGCAACTAGAAATCAAACTGGATGGACATCAGAAATAGATGGGAGAGGTTGAGGGTAGAGGAAAGACAGGACTTCAATTACATTGATGGAAGCTGCAATCTGCAATCTATCTGCAATATCAAAGCTGATCTACCCTACATTATTTTTGTAAATGGTGTACACTGGTGTGGCTGCCTGGCTATGGAACCACACTTTGAAAACATTTTGCTGCCATTTTGAATTTTTGTTTTGTAACTTTCTCCAGTACTACCTTCACATGGACGGAAGAGGGAACTACGACTTCAAACCTATCACCGAGGAGACCATAGAGTTCGGCTCCTAGAGGAGCGTCAACGACACACACACCATCCTCCGGCCTGAAGAAAGGCGCCCACTAATTCTGCACTTAAAACAAACCTAGACTACTGTTTTTAATCAATTGTAACCTCTTTTGTTGTTTTCTTTTGACAATATGTATTTAAATGATCAGATAGTCTGGTTAAGTAAACATTTGTCAACGGTGATTGTATGTGTTTGTTAAACGCTCTACAACAACGCTTTCTTAGTGTCCAACAAGCTTTTTCTGCCCTTAACCTTGTTCTGAACACCTCCAAAACAAAGGTCATGTGGTTTAGTAAGAAGAACACCCCTCTCCCCACCAGTGTGATTTCTACCTCTGAGGGTTTAGAGCTTGAGGTAGTCACCTCATAGAAGTACTTGGTAGTATGGCTAGACGGTACACTGTCCTTCTCTCAGCACATATCAAAGCTGCAGGCTAAAGTTAAATCTAGACTTGGGTTTCCTTTATTGTAAATGCTCCTCTTTCACCCCATCTGCCAAACTAATCCTGATTCAGATGACCATGCTAGACTATGGAGACGTCATTTATAGATCAGAAGGTAAGGGTGCTCTCGAGCGGTTAGTTGTTCTTTACCATTCGGCCATCAGATTTGCCACCAATGCTCCTTATTGGACACATCACTGCACTCTATACTCCTCTGTAAACTTGTCATCTCTGTATACCCGTCGCATGACCCACTGGTTGATGCTTGTTTATAAAAACCCTCTTAGGCCTCACTCCCCCTATCTGAGATACCTACTGCAGCCCTCATCCTCAACATACAGCACCCAGTCACATTCCAAAGGTCCCCAAAGCACACACATCCCTGGGTCGCTCCTCTTTTCAGTTTGCTGCAGCTAGCGACTGGAACGAGCTGCAAAAAACACTCAAATTGGACCATTTTTATCTCCATCTCTTCATTCAAAGAGTCAATCATGGATACTTACAGATGTGGCTGCTTTGCGTGACATATTGTTGTCTCTACCTTCTTGCCCTTTGTGTTGTTGTCTGTGCCCAATAGGGGAGGCAGGTAGCCTGGTGGTTAGAGTGTTGGGCCAGTAACTGAAAGGTTGCTGGATCGAATCCCTGAGGTGACAAGATAAAAATGTCCTGCTTCTGGGCATGGCAGTGAACCCCCTGTTCCCCATCATCAAAAACATGGATGTTGATTAAGGCAGCCCCCCGCACCTCTCTGATTCTGAGCGGTCGGCTTAAATGCGGAAGACCCATTTCAGTTGAAGGCATTAATTTGTACAATTGACTAGGTATCCCCCTTTTCCAATAATGTTTGCACCATGTTTTGTGCTGCTGCTATGTTGTGTTGCTACAATGCTGTGTTTCCATGTGATGCTGCCATGCTATGTTGTCTTAGGTCTCTTTATGTAGTGTTGTGGTGTCTTTCTTGTTGTGATGTGTGTTTTGTCCTATTTTATTTTTAATCCCAGCCCCCGTCCCCGCAGGAGGCCTTTTGGTAGGCCGTCATTGTAAATAAGAATTTGTTCTCAACTGACTTGCCTAGTTAAATAAATAATTATATAAAAATATGACTTGTAATTTATGGTCCAAGTTGGCCTAGATGAATTATGATTGCATTATACACCTGCAAACTGAATCATGTTTCATAATAATTAATACGAGTTAGCTCATACAGATAACTGCACTGCTTGGGTAATTGGGTTTAGTGATCCTGTAGGCAAGTAACTGAGGGAACGCAACAGTATAATCACTATCTTGTCTTTTGCTAAGAGCAATTTCTACTAAGGTATATGTACAGTTGAAGTCGGAAGTTTACATACACCTTAGCCAAATACAGTTGAAGTCGGAAGTTTACATACACTTAGGTTGGAGTCATTAAAACTCGTTTTTCAACCACTCCCATCCAGACCCATTTGCGACCAAGCTTTAACTTCCTGACTGATGACTTGAGATGTTGCTTCGATATATCCACATGATACCCTCTATTTTGTGAAATGCACCAGTCCCTCCTGCAGCAAAGCACCCCCACAACAAAGTACGTTCATCTCTAGGAGGCTGCGTGGTCCCATGGTGATTATACTTGTGTACTATTGTTTGTACAGATGAACGTGGTACCTTCAGGCATTTACAAATTTCTCCCAAAGATGAACCAGACTTGTGGAGGTCTACAAAAAAATTTCTGAGGTCTTGGCTGATTTCTTTTTATTTTCCCATGATGTCAAGTAAAAGAGGCACTGAGTTTAAAGGAAGGCCTCCACAGGTACACCTCAAATTGACTCAAATGATGTCAATTAGCCTATCAGAAGCTTCTAAAGCCATGATATCATTTTCTGGAATTTCCCAAGCAGTTTAAAGGCACAGTCAACTTAGTGTATGTAAACTTCCGACACACTGGGATTGTGATACAGTGAATTATAAGTGAAATAATCTGTCAGGAAACAATTGTTGGAAAAATGACTTGTGTCACAAAGTAGATGTTCTAACCGACTTGCCAAAACTATAGTTTGTTAACAAGAAATTTGTGTAGTGGTTGAAAAATGAGTTTTAATGACTCCAACCTAAGTGTATGTAAACTTCCAACTTCAACTGTATAACATTCAGATGAAGCTGCTGCTTGCCCCTCCGGGGTGAAATCGCTCCATGTGATTTCCTAGCCTAGTTCCTGATCCGTTAGTACTGTCAAGGACCAGGCTATTCCTTATGGAGGAGAGAAACTCTGATCTGCTGTAGAGTAAAGGGGAAGTGAGGCCTGAAGCTCGAGACTCCCGTCCTCTCAGTGACTTCGTCCCAAATGGCTCCCTTTTCCATATATAGTGCACTACTTTTGTCCAGTGCCATCTAGTGGATCGGTGCCATTTGGGATGCTACCAAAGCGTTCCAGAGGAGCAGCCTGAGTAAGGCTCTTGCCAGAATTACAAATCTTTCATTCCAAATAAGTACTCACTATGTGGTCGATATCTGTGCAGCGCTCAGGCGACCCTCTTCGAACACAATGTCTGTCTCTGAGGCACTACTTCCATTACTACAGTAATTCTCAGGCTGCGTGTAGCAGTATGTAGGCTTGGCACTTGATGACTTACTATTGATTTATGTGGAATTGTATGAAATGTGACATTGTATGAAATGTGTTAACCTTCCCTGTATCAGGATGGTGCACTTGATCAGCAGACCCCAGAAGCCTTTTTTCTTGGCCCCTCGCCGCTGCAGTGACTACTACCCAATATTTGCCTCTTTTTTTCAGTGTAATATACTGTAACAGAGTACATTTTTTTTACTGAACTGTAAATAAACAGCCTCTGCAGAACGCATGGTTTTATATGGGAGAGAGACTATAATATTGTGGCTTGACACTAAAAAGAGCATGGACCTGCAATAACTGTATCAACATAACATTTTCATTAAAAAGAGACTGTGACTGGACTAGACTGCCATATTATCACAGGGTTACATGGGGGAACAGGTGTTTAGTTGGCTTATGTTCTACAAAGCCCATAGAGGATCTAGACTATAAATAGGAGAAATGGGAAGGGCAGGTAGACAGAGTTTTTCAACCTTAATGCATTCTCTTTGGTAAGTAGTATGATTGAAGTCTGTGCTGGGGTCGCCTGATGGGAGGAGACAGAAACGGCTGATACCTCTCTGGAGAATGTGGGTGAAAGGTTACCTTGGTCAGAGTTCAAACATATCGTCAGAAAATAAGTGTGTTCTGTCGTCCTCTGAATTAACTCCACATACAGAGTAGTAATTTGCTGTATATTCTATTTCACAGAGTTAAGTTTGATAAGTGGTGTGATTTTACAGTATGTCTTTGTTTTATAAGGATACTTGAGTTGCTCATAGATGCGTTTCGTAAAGGCACGTAATGTAACAATGACTTTCCCATTTGAACCTTGGCACAGACAGCAGAGTCGTAAAAAAGGTACCTGAGCTTTACATTGAACATACCCTGTCTTTGTACACCTCTGGTGTAATAGGTGAAAGGTCATTGACATCCACTGGTACAGAGTACAGAACAGAAGTACACACGTGACTTTACCTTTCTTTCCATGTTAATCATTAAATCAAGAGACAGACTAAGGGAAGTTTTATAGTTGGACTGTAAATATGTCCAGGTGATACATTTTGGTGAAATTGTGTATATATGTATTTTTACTAAATGTCTTGTTTTAATCTAATTGTAATATTCATATATGTAGCTAATTTATTAAATTCCAAATATACTATTATATGCTAATTTGATCACTTAAATTGATTGTCTAGCGGCTAGCCTGTCCATTGTTCTGTCTTGTCTTCTGACATGGCTCAATAAAGGAAGTTGTCTGAAACCACAATACTGCTTCCTCTATAGGAACAGTTCTAAAGAGAACAAATAGAAATCTTCTTCCTGTTACAGCGTGAGACACACTGGCCAACTGCTCAACTGTTCGTTTTCTTTGTTAGTAAGTCTATTCCTCTCCACTCTGGCATAATGGATAGGTTGTATCTGCTGCTACTGATGTGCTTACATTCATTCTGGCCTCACTGCCAACCACTGGACCAAGGTACAGTTTTCTATCTATCACTGTTATCTGTAAGTGTGGCTGTTTACTATTATCAATTTGAAATTAGACTGTAAAGTAATTGTACCAAAGACTCATCTGTTTTTGGTTCAAGCACATGAGATAGTATGAAATAAAAAGTAGCAGAAGAATGATGTGTGATTGGTCTGCTGTGTTGGTTATACCTGTCCTTTAGCATCGCTGCGGTTCATTGGGCTGGGGGACTGGGGAGGACTCCCGCTCTTCCCTTACTACACCCTTCATGAGGAGGCCATCGCTGAGGAGATGTCCTGGGCGGCCCAGACCCTGGGACTGGACTTTGTCCTCAGTCTGGGAGACCACTTCTACTATGGTGGAGTGAAGGACGTGGATGACCCACGCTTCAAGGTCAGTTCACAGGAAAACCAAGTTCATAGTTCACACTTCAATAGACTCAAAACACAGTGGTAATATCATATTGTAAAACGTATGACACTTTGCTAACTACAAAGGGCAGGCTAAATATATTATGATCCATTCTGTGTTGAGATAGGTGTTGTGTACATTGGTGTTGTGTACAATATCAAATCATAGTGTATTGGTCTCGTACACAGATTTGCAGGTGTTATGTCAGGTCCAGGGAAATGCTTGTATTCCGTCAGTTGAGTAGAATTTGTCTCGCAAATACAATACAAATACAGAATAATATAAAAATCTAAACAAGAAATAACGATCAAGGTAGATATATTAGTGAGAATATAAATATGTGGTGAGTACAGACAATATAATTAGAAAGATAAAATGGTATGTACAGTAGTAGGTATATTACGATGAGCTATTCACGATGCTTCCGTGTTTCTAGCCACCCAGCTTTGTAACAGAGGGAATGTGGTTTGTTGAGTACACAGAGTGACGTAACACAGATTGACAGATGGAGCTGTATTAAGATGAGAGTGGAGAAGGCACTTTCGCTCAACGAACTCTTCTAGAGCCATCCCACTGGGCACAGACGCCAATTGGAAACAACGTTGATTCAAGCAGTGTGTGCCAAGATGGATGTGATTATCTTCTTGTGATTTTTTAAAAAGTGAAGCAAATGCCTGCCCTCTTGTGGTAGCATGTTGTAGATTAACTAGTTCTACAGAGCATTGGGATATTAGTAGTTTTGCAGCACACAGGATGATTTGTAACATAATTATGTTAAAATGGATAATAGAAAATAGGAACAAAAAACTTGAGCCTTTCCACCATTCTTTGTTCTTTACTTTTTTAATTGACTTGTTTGTGAATTTGCATCAGTCATTTTCCTGGTTGATAATAATATAATTTTTCTTCCTGCAGCACACCTTCGAGCGTGTCTTCTCTCAACCATCACTGGTTGACGTCCCATGGTACCTTGTGGCGGGAAACCACGACCATCTAAAAAATGTGTCTGCTCAGATTGCTTACTCCAACAGATCGGGGAGATGGTGAGCATCTCTAACGGTGCACTAGATAAACTGTGTGTTTTGATTGTTTTCACCACATCCTGAACACAATATTTAGTCCCACTTTCAAAGTACAACTTATAAAGGCTTTATATAGCATACATAAAGGATTCACAAATCCTCTAAGAGAATTTCATGGTATATAAAAGGGTGAAATAAACAATCCCACTAAAGGGTGAATTGCCTAATTGGCACTGTGAATATTTATGACATAAGCTTACAGAGGATTTGTGAAGCCTTTATGCAGTGCTAATAGAATTATTACTATATGCTATATACTGTACACTGAGTGTACAAAACATTAGGAACACCTTCCTAATATTGAGTTGCTCACCCTTTTGGCCTTAGAAGAGCCTCAATTTGTCGGTGCATGGACTCTACAGGGGGTCAAAAGCATTCCACAGAGATTCTTCCCACAGTTGTGTCAAGTTGACTGGATGTCCTTTGGGTGGTGGACCTATTTTGATACACGCAGGAAAATGTTGAGCATGAAAAACCCAGCAGCGTTGCAGTTCTTGAACTTGACACATTCAAACCAGTGCGCCTGGCACCTATCACCTTGCTCCATTCAAAGGCACTTTGGGAGGGGGTTCTAGACTGATGTGTGGAATTGTTTTAAGATGGTCATACTATGGATCCTTTAGCTATTTGATTGGACAAACGTTTGGACACACCTACTCATTCAAGGGTTTTTCTTTATTTGTACTATTTTTTGACATAGTAGAATAATAGTGAAGACATCACAACTATGAAATAACACATATGGAATCATGTAGTAACAAACAAATCAACATATATTTTAGAGTTTAGATTCTTCAAATTAGCCACCCTTTGCCTTGATAACAGCTTTGCACACTCTTGGCATTATCTCAACCAGCTTCACCTGGAATGCTTTTCCAACAGTCTTGAAGGAGGTCCAACATATGCTGTGGTTCAACTCATCCCAAAACATTTCAATTGGATTAAGGTTGGGTGATTGTGTAGGCCAGGTCATCTGATGCAGCACTCCATCACTCTCCTTGGTCAAATAGTCCTTACACAGTCTAGAGGTGTATTTTGGGTCATTGTCCTGTTGAAAAACAAATGATAGTCCCACTAAGTGCAAACCAGATGGGATGGGGTATTGCTGCAGAATGCTGGTTAAGTATGCCTTGAATTCTAAATAAATCACAGACAGTGTCACCAGCAAAGCACCTCCACACCATCACTCCTCCATGCTTCACAGTGGGAACCACACATGCGGAGATCATCTGTTCACCTACTCTGCGTCTCACAAAGACATGGCGGTTGGTACCCAAAATTATCAATTTGGACTCATCAGACCAAAGGACAGATTTCCACCGGTCTAATGTCTATTGCTCATGTTTCTTGGCCAAAGCAAGTCTCTTCTTCTCATTGGTGTCCTTTAGTAGTGGTTTCTTTGCAGCAATTTGACCATGAATGCCTGATTCACGCAGTCTCCCCTGAACAGTTGATGTTGAGATGTGTCTGTTACTTGAACTCTGTGAAGCATTTATTTGGGCTGCAATCTGAGGTGTAGTTAACTCTAATGAACTGATCCTCTGCAGCAGAGGTAACTCTGGGTCTTTCTTTCCTGTGGTGGTCCTCATGAGAGCCAGTTTCATCATAGCTTGATGGTTTTGGCAACTGTACTTGAAGAAACTTTCAAAGTTCTTGAAATGTTCCGCATTGAGTGACCTTCATGTCTTGTAATGATGGACTGTCGTTTATCTTTGCTTATTTGAGCTGTTCTTGCGATAATATGGACCAAATAGGGCTATCTTCTGTATACCACCCCTAACGTGTCACAAAACACCTGCATTAAGAAGGAAAGAAATTCCACAAACAAGGCACACCTATTAATTGAAATGCATTCCCGGTGACTACCTCATGAAACTGGTTGAGAGAATGCCAAGAGTGTGCAAAGCTGTCATCAAGGCAAAGGGTGGCTACTTTGAAGATTTTAAAATAAACATATATTTTGATTTGTTTAACACTCTACAATGTTGAAAATAATAAAGACATAAAGAAAAACCCTGGAATGAGTAGGTGTATCCAATCTTTGACTCTTACTGTGTATAAATGTTTTCGATATAAAATATTGAATTTGGCCTTTACTACAATTATTATTGTTATAATATATATTTTTTTACACATATTTAACCCCTTTTATGTGGTAGGCACAAAACTACCTCCATACTCCATACACCAGAATTTTCTCTACCAGTTACCTTCAGACAAGTCCCATGACACTAGTGGAGATGTTAGAGAAAAACAGTGAACACCATCATATTCGTGACAATGTCTCGTTTCCACAGTGGGGTCAAATTAGTTTGTAGCCCAAACGGTTTGGTCGCTTCAAAACAGAAGTTGGCACATCAGCGGTACCGACTTCAGATGAGTCTCATGACACTTGTGGGGGTCATAGAGCAAAACGGAGAACACCATCGTGCTCGTGAGTGAGAGTCTCGCCTTTCCATAGAGTGGTCATAATAGTTTGTAGGCTGTTCGGGCGCTACAGACAATTTCGTGAGAAATTGGGATGTCTCATGGTAGGACAAACACAGCTCTAGCTCTGCCACTTTTCCCTGCTGATGTAGAAGTGCGATTGAGACGCATCCAATGCAAAAAAAACCTGATATCTCTAGTTTAAACTGATGAGTTTTGATGGGGATTTAATCGACTCTAGGGGGTTTAAATCTTTTGTCTTGCCCATTCACTCT
Organism: Oncorhynchus kisutch; assembly: GCF_002021735.2. Classification (NCBI taxonomy): domain Eukaryota; kingdom Metazoa; phylum Chordata; class Actinopteri; order Salmoniformes; family Salmonidae; genus Oncorhynchus; species Oncorhynchus kisutch. The sequence goes on along the minus strand of NC_034191.2, from coordinate 62,230,552 downwards.
CTGAATGGCACACACATAATCCATGTCTCAATTATCACCATGCTTGAAAATCATTATTTAACCGGTCTCCTCCGCTTCATCTACACCGATTGAAGTGACATGAATAAGGGATCATAGCTTTCACCTGGATTCACCTGGTCAGTCTGTCACTGAAAGAGCAGGTGTTCTTAATGTTTTGTACACTTAGTGTATATAGCCTTATTAGTTGTAATTAGTTTAAAGTGGGACCCAATATTCATATTCAACTTATCAGATGCTTTTATCCAACTTTTATATGTAATCCCTGTGGGAATTGCCCACTAACCTTTTTGTTGCTTACCAACTGAGCTACACAGAACCATAACGGCTGTGTTCTTCTCTCCTCGTTACCTCAGGAGGTTCCCTGAGTTGTACTATGAGCTGCAGTTCAAGGTTCCCCAGAGTAACGTGTCGGTGACCGTCCTGATGGTTGACACCGTAGTGCTTTGTGGGAACACCTATGAGGGGACCCAGCCCAAAGGAGAAGAGGACCCGGAGGCTGCTGCCAAGCAGTTCGACTGGATCAACTCCAGACTGGCAAACAGCAAGTAAGGTCCATATGGTCCAGTTTCCTGGACCTAGAGTAAGCATAGTGTGTACTTAAGAGCCCGTGTTTGACCTGTTGTGTTTTAGTGCCAGTTTCTCAAATCTAGATTAAGCCTAGTCCTGGACTGAAAAGCCCAATGGAGATTTGACCCTGCTTTTCAGTCCAGGACTAGGCTTAATCTAGATTTGAGAAACTGGCCCTAAAACACAACTGGTCAAACACAGCCTCTTAAGTACACTGTTCAATTACATCTGTCAAACCACTGAGATGGAACAACTTAACACTTAAATAAAACGTGGATGGATTCAATGTTTTTCACGGTTCAGAGGAAAGAAAAGTCTCAGATCTGACAAGTTGTTGTTTGAGTCTCGGGAAAAGAATGTGAAGATTTCAGAGCATGTTTGTCGAGATCCCTGACTGACTAGCCTCCTCCACTCTCAAAACTCCACTCCTCCACTCTCATCACTCTTTTAATCAAGAGACCTTCACTTCACACCGCTACACATACATTCCTCAAGCTGTTACCGTATGAGGACTAGATTCTCCTGTAACAGAAAAGGTTCAGTAAGCCAGACTTACATTATGAGTAACCTTGCCTGAGACAAAAAATTGTTTTAGCTCCCTGAAGTGAATGCCTAGGCTTTAGCTCAGCTGGCTAACACAGTCTTGTGTCTATCTTTTTCTCCCAGGTCAGAGTTCATTGTGGTAGCTGGTCACTATCCTGTGTGGTCCATTGGTGATCACGGCCCCACTAAGTGTCTTGTGGATAGACTACGGCCACTGCTGAAGAAGTATGATGTCACAGTCTACCTGAGTGGTCATGACCACAGTATACAGGTGGGTTATCATGCATGTTAGGACCATATACATACATACATACATACAAGAACATGGGTTCAATGTTACAGTTTGAATAGACAAATGTTACCATTTCAAAGTCACTTATTTGAACAACTGATGTTGACCTGACTTTCCATACTTCTACCAGTTTATCAGAGAGGATGATGGGAGTTCTTATGTGGTCAGCGGGAGTGGGGCCTTTACAGAAATGTCCATTCATAACATCAACAGCTTCCCGACTTCATGGCAACGGTTCTCCAACGCTGTCAACCATACATCCGGTGGGTTCGCTTACTTTGAAGTCACAGAGAACAATATGACTGTCAGCTACATCCAGACTGATGGGAAATGTGTTTACCAAACAGGACTGGCAAAACGCAAAGTCTGACACAGGCAATGGCATCACGAGATAGTCAACAATCAACTACTGCAGGCCTAATATGCTGACTGTTTCTAAGAGCATACTGTATCTTTAAGCAGTTTACAAAAATGAAAACATCTCCTCATTCTAGTTCAATTCATCTTTTAACTCTGTTTTCTTTTGGTTAATAATTGTCTTGGACTGTAACAAAAAAAAAATGAATATGATTTTCTCTGAATTGCAATTCTAATGTCATTTTAATGTTTTGAATGTGTTCTATTTCTCTTGAAAATCCCCGCCCCCCAAAATTGTGTGAAATAATTGAATTGAATGACCTGTAGATGGTGGTGGTTAGATCTTTTTGCAGGAACTATACAAGACTGATGTCTGCTGTGATAAAGATTACGTAACTTGAGCATTCTCACCAGACGTAGTCACATTAACATAACATACCCCATTATTGAACGATGTCTCATATCAAAGATAAACACATTACCACAAATGAATGGTAAGACTTTATTATGAACATGCCATCACAATCAAACAGAGTACCATATTAGTACCACATTCCACAGTTATAAAAGTGTTTAATTTTGCTTTGATTATTTTACATCATGTTTTATCATCTAACTGATTGGTTTACACTGAGTGTACAAAATATAAAGAACACCTTCCTAATATTGAGTTGCAACACTTTTGCCCTCAGTACAGCCTCAATTCTTCGGGGTATGGACTCTACATGGTGTCGAGAGTGTTCCACAGGGATGCCGGCCCATGTTGACTCCACTACTTCCCACAGTTATTTCAAGTTTGCTGGATGTCCTTTGAGTGGTGGACCATTCTTGATACACACGGGAAACTGTTGAGCGTGAGAAACCCAGCAGCATTGCAGTTATTGACACACTCAAACCGGTACACAGGGCACCTACTAACATACCCTGCTCAAAGGCACTCACAGTAAATCTTCTGTCTTGCCCCGTCACCCTCTGAATAGCACACATACACAATCCATGTCTCATTTGTCTCAAGGTTTAAAAACTATTATTTCACCTGTCTCCTCCCCTTCATCTACACTGATTGAAGTGGATTTAACAGGTGACATGTATAAGGGATCATAGCTTTCACCTGGTCAGTCTATATTATGGAAAGACAAGCTGTTCCTCATGTTTTGTACACTCAGTGTAAATATATATTAAATATATATAAGGCAAAATTATTTAGTTTCAACATATAGGCTACTGTATCTACTGATCCCCTAAATGTTTAAAATAACCTAAAATACAAAGATTACTTTCAGAATGGCTACATATAATAAATTAAGCATCTTCATAAAAAATGATATATATTATCCTACTAATCTTAATTTCCCATATGATTTAGAATTCAGCAGTCTCCCAAAATCAAGTTATATTTGACCAAAGATTATATCAAGTTAAAACCTAATAAAACACAATAAAATAAGAGTTGGTAGTGTTTCTAAAAGATCATATTCACAGCAGTAGTAAAAGTCACAAAATCAAAAAGGTGGATATTTGCAGCATTGTATGGAAACAAAATATACACTACAGCACATGTACCATATTCACTGTGCAGTTTCACAGAAACAAAATGGTGAACTCCAGTGTTTGACGGTGGAATGTTGAACTGGGGCAGCCCCTGCAGACTCCCTTTCAAAGAGTAAATCCAGTTAAGTTGTACCTTGTATTCCCAAGCATCTGTCAATGATGCACTCCCTTTTTACACACTTCTTAGTGGCACTCCCTCTTTTCCACTTCTGTTGGCATTCCTTCTGCGTTTGCAGCACACCACTGTGACTCCGATAGCCACTACTATGATCATAATGATAAGTAGGATGAACGTAGCAATCACACCGATCCCATACTCTGGAGAGGAAATAGGGTTGCGAACCGTTATTTGGCTAGACAGTGATTCACATACACACACAAACACGCACAGGGACTTTTCCAGTGTTGCAATTCACATTCAGTCTAAACATTAGTAATTAATTAGCTTATTTTATCCTTCGCATTCCCATACCGATTGGCCCACTAGGAGATATGATCAGCACCTATAACCCTCTTCTCATCATTCCTCACAGCGAGTAAGATGCACATGAATATTTCTACATTTGTAATACTAGGACTTGGCATTAGCTAAGTGGCTAAGGATTCGATATCCTCAGTACCACAGATGCAAATCTAAACTCCCTTAAAAATATAATGGCCAACATGAATTATCGAGTTACAGAATATATTAAAACAGGGCCAGATTTCCTTAATGAACACAACTTGTCAAAAAGATCAAGGCTGACACATGGGCCATGAATGTATTTTAATTGTATGTATATATATATATATATATAACCTTTATTTAACTAAGCAAGTATTTACAATGACGGCCTACAACGGCCAAACCCAGACGATGCTGGGCCAATTATTCGCCGCCCTATGGGACCAATCACATCCGGTTGTGATACAGCCTGGAATCGAACCAGGTCACCTGTAGTGACGCCGCAAGCACTGAGATGCAGTGCCTTCGACCGCTGTGCCACTCGGGAGAATAAAAAACACCAACACTTCACAGTACACCTCAGTAGTACTACTTAGCACGATAATATATACGTACAGTGGCTTGCGAAATTATTCACCCCCCATAGCATTTTTCCTATTTTGTTGCCTTACAACCTGGAATTAAAATAGATTTTTGGGGGATTTGTATCATTTGATTTACACAAAATGCCTACCACTTTGAAGATGCAAAATATTTTTATTGTGAACAAACAAGAATTAAGACAAAAAAAAAACAGAAAACTTGAGCGTGCGTAACTATTCACCCCCTCAAAGTCAATACTTTGAAGAGCCACCTTGTGCAGCAATTACAGCTGCAAGTCTCTTGGGGTATGTCTCTATAAGCTGGGCACTTCTAGCCACTGGGATTTTGGCTCATTCTTCAAGGTAATACTGCTCCTTTAAGTTGGATGGGTTCCGCTGGTGTACAGCAATCTTTAAGTCATACCACAGATTCTCAATTGGATTGAGGTCTGGGCTTTGACCAGTTCATTCCAAGACGTTTCAATGTTTCCCCTTAAACCACTCGAGTGTTGCTTTAGCAGTATGCTTAGGGTCATTGTCCTGCTGGAAGGTGAACCTCCGTCCCAGTCTCAAATCTCTGGAAGACTGAAACAGGTTTCCCTCAAGAATTTCCCTGTATTTAGCACCATCCATCATTCCTTCAATTCTGACCAGTTTCCCAGTCCCTGCCAATGAAAAACATCCCCACAGCATGATGCTGCTACCACCATGCTTCACTGTAGGGATGGTGTTCTCGTTTTCATTGATGGCCAAAAAGCTCAATTTTAGTCTCATCTGACCAGAGTATCTTCTTCCATATGTTTGGGGAGTCTCCCACATGCCTTTTGGTGAACACCAAACATGTTTGCCACTGTGGAGCTTTGTAGCTCCTTCAGGGTTATATTTGGTCACTTTGTAGCTCCTTCGGGGTTATATTTGGTCACTTTGTTGCCTCTGATTAATGCCCTCCTTCCCTGATCTGTGAGTTTTGGTGGGCAGCCCTCAGTTGGCAGGTTTGTTGTGGTGCCATATTCTTTCCATGTTTTAATAATGGATTCAATGGTGCTCCGTGGGATGTTCAAAGTTTCAGACATTTCTTTTTATAACCCAACCCTGATCTGGACTTCTCCACAACTTTGTCCCTGACCAATTTGGAGAGCTCCTTGGTCTTCATAGTGCTGCTTGCTTGGTGGTGCCCCTTGCTTAGTGGTGCCCCTTTCTTAGTGGTGTTGCAGACTCTGGGGCCTTCCAGAACAGGTGTATATATACTGAGATCATGTGACAGATCATGTGACACTTAAATAAAGTCCACCTGTGTGCAATCTAACTAATTATGTGACTTCTGAAGGTAATTGGTTGCACCATATCTTATTTAGGGGCTTCATAGCAAAGGGGGCGAATACATTTTCTATTTTTTGTTGTTGTTTTGAAACAAGTAATTTTTTTCATTTCACTTCATCAATTTGGATTATTTTGTGTATGTCTATTACATGGAATCTATTTAAATTACAGGTTGTAATATAACAAAATAGGAAAAATGCCAAGGGGGATAAATACTGTTGCAAGGCACTGTATAATAATCCCCAGTTTACAATTGGCTCATTCATCCCCCTCCTCTCCCCTGTAACTATTCCCCAGGTCGTTGCTGTAAATGAGAACATGTTCTCAGTCAACTTACCTAGTAAAATAACGGATAAATAAAAAAATACCACTTAGCAGATGCTTTAATCCAAAGCCACTAACAGTACAGTGTTTGTATGTGATCCCTGTGGGACTTGAACCCACAACCTTGGCATTGTTAGTATCCTTACCTTCAAAGACGGACTTATCGTCGCCCGGTGAGCACTGTCTTTGACTGAGCTCTCCCAGCTGTTTGTCTGTGCTGCGGGAGGGGATGTAGGCCTGGACGTTGAAGCAGTAACTCACCCCAGGATCTACATCCCTCCTGTCTAACTCTATCTCACTGCTTGCAGAGATCTTTGTTTTCTAGAGGGAGAATTACATAAAGAAGGGCTTATATTATGTCATAAATCTATCAAATATTCATAACACATTCATAAAAACCTTTGGTTGAGACGTTGATCAATTACATTCAAACCTATATTCACCCACTCAAAAAGACAGCCAAAGTTAGTTTAATTTCTAATGTTTTATCACAACGCTTTCAACCATTTAAAAGCACAGCAAAGTTCAAAAGGGAATACAATATCAAATATTTTGTTTATTTATACAACAGATGAATGTGTTATCACTTTGCTTGGTCAGAACCAAATGACCTGGATTGCAGTTGAGATTACATTAAAAGTACATGGTGCAATTAATCAATGGCGTTTGATTCTGCGCAGATTATTACAGTAACTGTGAAGATCTTCACAGACCTGCGATGACCTATGCATGCTATCTTGAACATGCTTTATATGATTACATAAGAAGACATGTAGAGCTACGGTAGCTCCTAAATGTGGCCATGGATGTGTTACTCATTTTAAGGTTGAATGTTACATTAGTTTGTAAGAGAACCCTTAACTTTGGGCTATTTACTGTAAGTTTTAAAAAATTGACTAAATAAATCAAATCAAACTTTAAATTCACTTTCAATAAAGGTTGATTTTATTTAGTCTTATTATTTAACTAAATGTTTGGTTGAGATGGAGATGTGAATCCAGCATATCAATTATTCATTTTGTATACAAACTGGAATTAAAGCCAGACTAAGTTGGTGGCACAGATGGAACTATCCTAGCAGATGGATCATCTTCAAATGTTGATATTTGGTTGCGTTGACAACCAAACACAATTCAATATGTAAGGGATAAATGCCGACGCTCTGTACATTACCTTGGAAATAATGAACGACTCAGCAGGACAAGGTGTAGCCAAGTCCCTTTGCGGAGTTCATTTTTCCAAGGTAATGTACAGAACAGAGGTATTTATCAAATCAAATGTATTTATATAGCCCTTCTTACATCAGCTGATATATCAAAGTGCTGTACAGAAACCCAGACTAAAACCCCAAACAGCAAGCAATGCAAGTGTAGAAGCACGGTGGATTGGAGAAACTCCCTAGAAAGGCCAAAACCTAGGAAGAAACCTAGAGAGGAACCAGACTATGAAGGGTGGCCAGCCCTCTTCTGGCTGTGCCGGGTGGAGATTACAACAGAACATGGCCAATATGTTCAAATGGGCCAAGATGTTCAAATTAATCCTGCTTATACCACAGTTGCTAAAGAAAATAATACCAAAGCACACATTTACCGGTAGTAGAAAAAAAACAAGGTTTACATTTTCATTTTTTTAAGAGATACTTTCTCATCTTTTGGTTGCTAGAGACGCGACCCAGTCGTTCATTCGATTAGTTTTATATATTTTTTTTTAAATACCTTTATTTAACTAGGCAAGTCAGTAAAGAACACATTCTTATTTTCAATGGCGGCTTAGGAACGGTGGGTTAACTGCCTTGTTCAGGGGCAGAACGACAGATTTTCACCTTGTCAGCTCGGGGGATCTAACCTTGCAACCTTACAGTTAACTAGTCCAAAGCTCTAACCACCTGCCTCTCATTGCACTCCACGAGGAGCCTGCCTGTTACGCAAATGCAGTATAAGCCAAGGTAAGTTGCTAGCTAGCATTAAACTTATCTTATAAAAAACAATCAATCAATCATAATCACTAGTTAACTACACATGGTTGATGATATTACTAGCGTGTCTTGCGTTGCATATAATCGATGCAATGCTGGGGGATGATTTAACAAAAGCGCATTTGCGAAAAAAGCACAATCGTTGGACAACTGTACCTAACCATAAACACCAATGCCTTTCTTAAAATCAATACACAGAAGTATATATTTGTAAACCTGCATATTTAGTCAGGGTATATGCAACAATTTGGGCAGCCTGGCTCATTGCGAACTAATTAGCCAGACTTTTACATAATTATGACATAACATTGAAGGTTGTGCAATGTAACAAGAATATTTAGACTTAGGGATGCCACCCGTTAGATCAAATACAGAACGGTTCCGTATTTCACTGAAATAATAAACGTTTTGTTTTCGAAACTATAGTTTCCGGATTCGACCATATTAATGACCAAAGGCTCGCATTTCTGTGTGTTATTATGTTATAATTAAGTCTATGATTTGATAGAGCAGTCTGACTGAGCGATGGTAGGCAGCAGCAGGCTCGTAAGCATTCATTCAAACAGCACCTTTGTGCGTTTTGCCAGCAGCTCTTCGCAAGCACAGCGCTATGTATGACTTCAAGCCTATCAGCTTAATGGCTGGTGTGCGCTAATAGCGTTTCAAACGTCACTCTCTCTGAGACTTGGAGTAGTTGTTCCCCTTGCTCTGCATGGGTAACGCTGCTTCGATAATCTGTATAATCTGTATCTGCTTTTTGGTCCTCCAATAATCGGTATCGGCGTTGAAAAATCATAATCGGTTGACCTCTAGTAGGGACCAGAGAAATTCATGTTCATCACTCACCACGTTAGGTCATCAGATGTTCTAAAAAAACATGTCTCTACAAAAACAAATAAATGCTAGCTAGCTACGTTTTTCCTCGTTGGACCTGCGTTTTCAAGGCATCCAATTTCGGTTTGTGTGGTTGTTGGTTTAGCTTTTCTGTAAAGTTGTAGCAAGTATGGTCTGCATGTGTAGGTGCATATTGCATCATGATTACAAGGTGTCCCAATATCTTTTCCAATTTTCCCGATATCCTTTCCAACTGTCCTGGTATCTGGTTTTAATGTCCATTCTAGAATGACTTTCTAGCCAATCAGAAACAACTATTCAACAATGCTGTGGTATAACACAAAATATCATTACATTTGAAATCAACCACAGCTTGAAACTCTAGGCCAATTGTATTGTCTATTTTAGGTGAATTCTGGGTTGAATCGAAACAATAGCTGTTGAGGACTTTGCAAATGCTATATAGGCCTAAATAGCATCATTTAATATATATTAGTGATAAAGTATGGTCACATTTAATTTGCTCTGTTAAACCTACCCTTTGGAATGACATATATAGCAACAGTGAATCTATTTTGTTTAAGTGGAGATTTTTCAACAATCATTCTCACAATTGCACGTTGGTTATAATCAGTGACAAATATCATAGCTTGGCAGGGCTGGGCTTGGTTATAACCCTGGACAGGAGATGAAAGAGTAGATAAATTCTCCAGTAGGAGGTGCTGCCAAGCTTATAGTTATTTTTTTCTGATAGTGGATATTACGTTGAAGATCTGCCATTGTTTAAAGGTACAAATTCAACATATTTCATACAAGGTTTGTCTATGTTGAACATTGATTACCATGATGACATAATCCTGCGGTTGAAATTTTACCCTTAAAACAACAACAATTACAATTTATTTTCCACCTAGATTCCATGTCACAATATGTTGAGAAATTACACTGAAACAACATTGATTTAACCTCTTTAACCTCTTTCTGTTCTGACCGATTCAGTGGGAGGGAGAGATTTCCCATGCAATATAATCAGAAGTGAGCTTTGCAAAGCTTATATCATCCACCACTGCATTTAATTTAATTATATTCCTTGACTTGCTCCTTTAAAGGAGCTTACACGATTGACGAATGTCCTCTATCTCACTTGGTTCGGCCCCAGGCTCTAGTTCTTTGAGGAACTGTAAATATCTAGTGTAGGGCTGCCATTTTTATTACCCTCCCCTTTAAGCGTACCTTGCCAGTGCTTGTTGCTTTCCCAAAGGTGACTTTGTACTGCAGTTCATCAGCGAAGACGTCCCGGATGGTTCTCTGTTGATTCTGCTTATTGAACAGGGCTGTGAGAGGGTCTTCTACATACAGGGTGATCTTCCTTTTGTCTTTGCTCACCTCGATCTTGAACTCAGGTCTGCCTATAAGCGCTGGAAGGGAAATAACAGTAGAGATTGACATGCTTGCTTGTCACATTTGGAGCCACTTCGCATGTGGAAAATATAGTATGCACTAGTATGGCAGTGCAACCAAAGGTTTCTATAACAATGGTGTGCTTGTCTGGGTAAATGTGGAAAATGTGTATTGATAAGACTATAGACAGGTGGTAGTTGGGTTACTTAGTGTCTTCGTAGGGACAAAATAGTATAAATGGTATGACATGTAGTGTAGGTGGCTGCGATGCAATACTTACTGTCTTCGTAGGGGGTGAACCTCTCTGAGGTTGTGTGGGGGAACTCTATGAGGTCAGAGTTCACACCACGTAGAGGTTCTGAGAGGACATCAGCAGAGTATATGGCCTTCAGGTCCACCAGAGAGTTGGACAGGTCACACTCTGTCTCCATAGTCCTGATACAGTGTTGGTTCTTCTTTCTGTTCTGACCGATTCTGAAATAAAGAAGATATTTATGATACAGTCACAAAATCGTTCTGATACTGTTAGCGTTCCTCTCTCTCTGTTCTGGCCAATACTGAAATAGACATAATAGTAGGTTTCAGTCAAAGGATTATCATTATCTTCTTTTTTGTTCTATTTAGGTCATTCATTGGGTCTGGATTGATATCTTAGTTCAACAATAAGAAAAGTACCACATTTTATTTTAATCTTTGACTTGCATTTTAATATTTATCTCATTGCACCACATATCACACAAATTGTACTTAAATAAATACCAAATGTGTATTCCTTATTTTGTTCTTGAACTATTCACCAGGTTAAGATGCTTCAATTCCTGAAAATCATTTTAGCGGATCTAAAGTGTAGTCTGATCACAACTTTTCTCACATTTTTCCTGCTCTCCTAAATCTTTCCTGCCCTCCAACACATCACCCCGACTCTTCAATGTCAGAGACCGAGTCTGGGAATAGGTTAGTGCATACGTACCATGATAATGTTATATAGGCACGGGCTTCTTAATATTTAGTGGAGACATAGGCTAGTGTGTGTGCGTGTGTCTCTGTGTGTGTGTGTGTGTGTGTGTGTGTGTGTGTGTGTGTGTGTGTGTGTGTGTGTGTGTGTGTGTGTGTGTGTGTGTGTGTGTGTGTGTGTGTGTGTGTGTATTCCGTCTTCCTGTAAATGCAAAAACCAGTAATATCAGTATGTACATGCTTTACTTACACAGAATATTCAACGGTGTATGAATAGTTGGTGGGTTTAGGATCCCACATAAGCAGTGTTTTGAAGTTGATAGACAACCAAGAAACGTTCTGTGCCTTGGGATAGTCCCCTACAAAAAGAGCAAGATCAGTTTAACTACATGTAATGTTAGACATTGACAATGAGTGAAACATAATTAGGTACAGTGTGCCTTTTCATGAGAGGATCACAGGGTGCATTGCCTGTACTGTAAATCAGGCTGGTACCAAGAAATTGCCAACGAATAATTAGGACATAATGGCTTTTAAATGCAGTATCAGCATCATTTGATTAATCCATATACTGTCGTTCTAGTGTACAGTGTTTAGGATTGTAGGCTATATTTTAATTGTTCATGATGTTTCTGACTCACCTGAAACACAGTTTGTAAAAAAGAATGCAGAACACAATGTGGTAAAAATGACCCTTTCCATTTTCAACATTGTATATTCCAACAGGTCAGTGTAAAAACAGTAATCCCGTCGAGGTAGAGTTAGGTGAATGCGGAATTTAGACGCACACAGCAGCGGTGGTCTCAAAAGTAATACAACTCTCTCTTTGTTTAGAAAAATCCCTTTGAACAGGCGCGCGTCTCGGGGGTAATAAATGATGGCGAGATTAGAATGGGGTGGTTGTCGACGATTCACCTCTGATAATTCAGTCTCCTTGTCTCAGCCAGCTATATCTGTCAAACGTACTGTTTAGCGATATAAAGACGCGTGTGTCGACCAAATAAGGATTGTCCGGTTTGTGGTTTCATGCCTGGTGGGATGGGCTTATGAGAGTTTATTGTATTGCAACTTGCTGAATTGTATGTGATGAGAAAATGATCGTAGCCTGTATTTCAAACAGCAGCTGCTGTGTCGCTCCACCAATGTTCGGTCAAAAAAGTATTGACACAGAAACTGCAACAATTTATAAGTATTACAAGGACAAGGACATCTGTAAATTGAAATGATTTCATGGATTTCACATGACTGGAAAAACTGATATGCATCTGTTGGTCACATATACCTAAAGAAAAAGGTAGGGGCAGAAAACCAGTCAGCATCTGGTGTGACCACCGTTTGCCACATGCAGCAGGACACATTTCCTTAGCATAGAGTTGATCAGGCTGTTAAATATTGTCCCACTCCTTTTCAATGGCAGTACAAAGTTGCTGGATATTGGCGGGAACTGGAACACGCTGTCATACACATCGATCCAGAGCATCCCAAACATGCGCAATGGGTGGCATGTATGGTGAGTATGCAGGCAATGGAAGAACTGGGATAATTTCAGCTTCCAGGAATTGTGTACAGATCCTTGCAACATGGGGCTGTGCATTATCATGTTGAAACATGAGGATATGGTGGCGGATGAAGGTCTCGACAATGGGCCTCAGGATCTTGTCACTGTATCTCTGTGCATTCAAATAGCCATCTATAAAATACAATTGTGTTCGTTGTCTGTAGTTTATGCCTGCCCATACCATAACCCCACCTCCACAATGGGCTACTCTGTTCACAACTTTAACATCAGCAAACCGCTCTGCGTTTGAGGCCAGTTGGATTTAATGCGAAATTGGAGGCGGCTTATGGTAGAGAAAATAACATTAAATGATCTGGCAACAGCTCTGGTGGACATTCCCGCAGTCAGCAAGCAATTGCATGCTCCCTCAAAACTTGAGACATCTGTGGGATTGTGTTGTGTGACTAAATTGCACATTTTAGAGTGGCCTTTTATTGTCCCCAACACAAGGTGCACCTGTGTAATGATCATGCTGTTTAATCAGCTTCTTGATATACCACACCTGTCAGGTGAATGTATTATCTTGGATGTAAACACATTTTTGAGAAATAAGATTTTTTTTCAGCTCATGAAACTTTATATGTTGAGTTTATATTTATGTTCAGTGTAATATAATAATAGCCTAAGATATAAACTGTGGAGATCACATTCATGACAATGTCATCATGCATTTTTTCTGGAATGGAAAATCAGTCTACTCATAACTGCTGTCCAGGAGTTTCCCCCCGTGGGCTAAATTGTAGTTCAGGTTTGTAGGGTAACATTGGGTAACTAGCCACCCCTAAGAACAATGTCCAATTGCTGACAAAGCAAAGTTTGATATAAATGTGGTATGTGGATGATGGTCATGCTTAGGCAAACAAACTATGAAGGGGAATAAGTGGCTATAGTTTACACATTTTTTGTTATTTAATACAAATGTAAGAAAAGGGGCGTTTTACGCAAGTACTGGGGTAACTGGTTTTGCTGGGGAGGAGGGCGGATTATTTTGTGTGTCTCGCCTAGGGCGGCAGAACAGCCAGGACTGGGCCTGAGCACACTTGTTCCAGAGAGATGAATTTACCTGTTGGTGGAGGCAGAGTCAAGGTGAGACCATGGGGTAAGGGGGAAGCCAGCGGTATCCTACAAACAGCATGGCATGATGCCCACCACAGGTATTCAACAAGAGGACATCTAAAGGGTGTTGTCATTAAAAAATGTTGCGCAATATTATTAGTCAAATATATTGTAGGAGGCATCTGCATACTAAGACAAAGCCATGACAATGCCATATGAGTCACCTCATTGAGTGTTCAGACAGGCATCTTATTTTTAGTTGTTCTTTAATGGAGTCAGTCATGCTTTCAATGGCTTCATGTCAACTTAAATGTCAAGTTCAAAAGCTTTATTGTCCATTAGGGTAAAGTGTCTAGTCTTAAAAAAAGCTTAAGCTTAGAAAATACATAATACTGTCGTCTGAAGACTACATTTCAGTGATTTTGTCCCTGTGGTATGCAGTGGTATAAAGCACTTAAGTAAAAATACTTTAAAGTACCACTTAAATCGTTTTTTGTGGGTATCTGTACTTTACTATTTATCATTTTGTCAACGTTTACTTTTACTTCACTACATTACTAAAGAAAAGGATGCACTTTTTACTCCATACATTTTCCCTGGCACCCAAAAGTACTGCCTCTGATCTGACGGACTCACTAAACACATGCTTAATTTGTAAATGATCTATGAGTGTTGGAGTGTGCCCCTGTCTATCCGTAATTAAAAACAACAAGAAAATGGTGCCGTATGGTTTGCTTAATTAATCTAAGGAATTTGAAATGATTTATACTTTTTACTTCTACTTTTGATACTTTATATTTTAGCTATTACATTTACTTTTGATAATTATATTTATATGTTTATTTAAAACCAAATACTTTTAGACTTTTAGACTCAAGTAGGATTGTACTTTTATTTTAGTCATTTTCTATTAAGGTATCTTAACTTTTATTCAAGTATGAAAATTGGGTACCTTTTCCACCACTGGTGGTATGTACAACTCACTCTCTGCCAGGAACACTTTTACCACTGCATGATGTCATGATGTCTTATTCCCCTCTAACCGGGGAGGGGGGGGGGGGACAGGGGCAGTGGAACACAGACGAGGAAATACGTAGAGTGGGTTTGCTCTCTTTCACATATCAAGGCCAGACCTCATATGACTCAATATTTCAGACCTCTCAATGGTAGCAATAAGATGAAGAAATTCATTTATACACTAATAAGTACTTTCGGAATACTTTTAGAGTACATGTTCTAGTATTGAAAATACAGATTTATTTATTGGAGGCATGAAAATACGATCCAGAAAATTAATTGTCAGACGCTCCACAACAAAAGAGAAATTAAATGTCATACAAACTTTCCCCACATAAGCACATGTTGTGGATAACATGTCTGAGTTTTTATGGATTGCCATGACAACAACGTTGGTTGCTTACATTTTACTAATGGTGTGATCATCTTTGGTAGGCCTACAAGAGAAAGAATGACTCCCATCTTCTTTAGTTTTTAGCTACCAGTGTGGTAGAATACCAATGTGGTTGGCTCACTGGCAGTGGCACTCATTCACTCCAGAACCGATGCCAGGGGAGGCTTTCCCCCAATAAGCTTATGCTAATCAGGGTCTGGATGGTGCCTCACACAATCGCCTGTGGCTTTGAATGTAAAAACACTTACTGGAGAGTCTGAATACCATTACAGGAGCAGGAAAATGCCTTCCATTGAACGAGGCACAGAAAGCAGGCCAGGGACAGGCAGACCGGGCTCATTAGAAGATTATGTGTGACCACCGTTACTAGACTACTGACTATAGTCTAGCTATGACTAATGATACAAATCTGAATGCCTTTAGAAAGAAACGACAGAGAAAAGAAAAGTGTTCGCACAGTTTCCATATCCAATACAGTTAGAAGGAGTTGCTGATTGACAGAGAGGACCGGTTGGAATGAAAAGCACCCACATTCTCTGGACTTGTGTCTCACAGGGGAATATTACGTTATATTTTCTTTAGAAAAATGTTTAATACACTTATAATACACTGTCCCTTATTCCCAGGCTAACCCTACAAAGACTCAGGGAATTAAAAGCATGATGACAAAATGAAATTATATTTTTGAGGAAATTATAATTTACAAAGCATCACTAAAAACAGCTGATTCCACATTTATGCTGTGTGATTCACTCAACATTTAAAAAAAAAATAATACCAAATACATACATATTCACATGTTCTGTTCATTTGTGGTTATAAATCATGGAATAATACCAAACTAGCATCACTCAAACAACCAAATCTAAGGCTAACAGTGCTGTGTGACTCTCTCAATTCATTCATTATCAGCAATATAAAGGAGTCCCACTTCAGACACCAGCCAGCACAGTAAGCATAGTCATTCACCATACATTACTGCTGGACGCTGATCTACTGTTTTCCTTTAAGGACAATTAGGCTGAAGAATGCATGTGGAAATGACATCATAGGCCTCCTCTGAACTCGATTGTCTAAATATTTACCAGTCACGTCCATTGGGAAATGAGAAGATATTATACTGAAAGTCTGACTGCGAGCATGGCTTGTTTCTATGAAACGACTTAATTTCATGATCTTCCCCTCTCACAGTTTGCCAATAGTACACTCATAGAATGAGTAACATGATTTAGTCTCCGTCAGCTCATATGAGGTCTGGCCTTGATATGTGAAAGAGAGCAAACCCGCTCTACGTATTTCCTCATCTATGAGGTTTAATTGACTGATTCATTTTCAAAGGAGAATCTCTGACATATAGGGGAATGGAACAACTTAATATTGTTCTTTCAGTACAAGCTACTGTTCTTGTTATGGTGATGGCTGAGAGTCATTTTCTAAATGTCACATTTGGGACATATGTTCAGAGAGAAGTTGCGAGCCGCATGAAGAGAAAACGTATTTCCAGATGTCTCTGGAATTCCATTCATTGAACCTTAGTAAAATATATTAGGGATGATAAGGGATGATAAATTGAAAAGCATAAAATTAGATTCAGTTCAAGGGGAAGTTCCATGATGTGTTTTTACAGGAATTTGATATTTTCTAGTGTTATTCTTCTCAGCAACACTTACACTTTTAATAAGTATACCACCCCATTCACGAAAATGGTTCACTCCTACAGACAGTGAGACACGTGGCCATGGCTCGCTAAAGCAGGTATTGAGGTATTCAGTTACTGTTCGATTGAACGTTAGAATGGGCAAAACGATTGACCTAAGCCACTTTGAGTGTGGTATGATAGTCAGTGCAAGGCGTGCCGGTTCCAGTATCTCAGAAACGGAAGGCCTCCTGGGCTTTTCAGGCAAGAACCTGTCTAGGGTTTACCGAAAATGAAAAAAATGAAAATCCAGTCAGAGGCAGTCCTGTGGGTGAAAACAGCTCGTTGTTGAGAGGTTGAAGGAGAATGGCAAGAATCTAGCAAGATAACATGCGGGCCACAAACAATCAAATAACGGCACAGTACAACAGTGGTGTGCAGAACTGCATCTCGGAACGCACAACTCGTCGGCCCTTGTCACAGATGGGTTATTGCAGCAGACGACCACACCAGGTTCCGCTCCTATCAGCTAAAAACAAGAAGAAGCGTCTCCAGTGGGCACACGGTCGCCAACACTGGACAATTGAGGAGTGGAAAAACGTCCCCTGGTCTGACAAATCCTGGCTCCTGTTGCATTATGCTGATGGCAGTGTAAGGATTTGGCGTAAGCAGCATGAGTCCATGGCCCCATCTTTACTGGGGTCAACGTTACAGGCTCGTAGTGGTCTAATGGTGTGGGCTATTCTTTCCTGGCACACGTTAGATCCCTTGAAACTAATTGAGCAATGTTTCCATGCCCCAAAGAATTTAGGCTGTTCTGGATGCAAAGAGTGGTCCGCAAAGAGTGTCACTACTCTCTGGAACACTTTAGCATGCCTTGAAATCAGTTCATATGCCAAATTACCAAGTAGTTGTTTAGTTTGGCTTATTCTCTGTACAGTGCCTTGCAAAACTATTCACCCCTCTTGGCGTTTTTCCTATTTTGTTGCATTACAACCTGTCATTTAAATGGATTTTTATTTGGATTTCATGTAATGGACATACACAAAATTGTCCAAAATAGTGAAGTGAGATGAAAAAAAATTATTGTTTCAAATAATAATAAAAACAGCAAAGTGGTGCTTGCATATGTATTCACCCCCTTTGCTATGAAGCCTCTAAATAAGATCTGGTGCAACCAATAACCTTCAGAAGTCACATAATTAATCCACCTGTGTGCAATCTAAGTGTCACATGATCTGTCACATGATCTCAGTATATATACACCTGTTCTGAAAGGCCTCAGAGTCTGCAACACCACTAAGCAAGGGGCACCACCAAGCAAGGGGCACTATGAAGGCCAAGGAGCTCTCCAAACAGGTCAGGGACAAAGTTGTGGAGAAGTACAGATCAGGGTTGGGCTATAAAAAATATTCAAAACTTTGAATATCCCATGGAGCACCATTAATTCCATTATTAACCAAATGACAAGAATATGTCACGGCAACAAATCTGCCGAAAGAGGGCCCCCCAACAAAACTCACAGACGAGTCAAGGAGGGCATTAATCAGAGAGGCAACAAAGAGACCAAAGATAAACCTGAAGGAGCTGCAAAGATCCACAGCAGAGATTGGAGTACCTGTCCATAGGACCACTTTAAGACGTACACTCCACAGAGCTGGGCTTTACGGAAGAGTGGCCAGAAAAAAATAAGCAAACATGCTTGATGTTCGCCAAAATGCATGTGGAAGACTCCCCAAATATGGAAGAAGGTACTCTGGTCAGATGAGACTAAAACTGAGCTTTTTGGCCATCAAGGAATACACTGTCTGGCGCAAACCCAACACCTCTCATCACCCCGAGAACAACATCCCTACAATGAAGCATGGTGGTGGCAGCATCATGCTGTGGTGATGTTTTTCACCTGCAGGGACTGGGAAACTGGTCAGAATTGAAGGAATGATGGATGGTGCTAACTACAAGGACATTCTTGAGGGAAACCAGTTTCAGTCTTCCAGAGATTTGAGACTGGGACGGAGGATTATCTTCCAGCAGGACAATGACCCTAAGCATACTCCTAAAGCAACATCGAGTGGTTTAAGGGAAAACATTGAAATGTCTTGGAATGGCCTAGTCAAAGCCCAGACTTCAATCCAATTGAGAATCTGTGGCATGACTTAAAGATTGCTGTACACAAGCGGAACCCATCCAACTTAAAGGAGCTGGCGCAGTATTGCCTTGAAGAATGGGCAAAAATCCCTGTGGCTAGATTTGCGAAGCTTATAGAGAAGTACCCCAAGAGACTTGCAGCTGTAATTGCTTGTTACGTTCCCCAGTTCCTGTGTGGTTTCTGTATGTGTGTGTTTCAGGAAATGACTTCCTGGAATCGCCCAAGCAGCTGATTGGTTGTCTCCATGTCAAATTGGAACTGACCCCGCCCTCTCATCAGAGGACACAGCTGTCTTCAATTACCAATTCCTTCTCCAGCTATATAAGCAAGTGTTCTGTTACTTAGAAGCAGAGATGTTTGCTGAGAGAAGAGGGTGAGAGCCTGTGTTGGTTGTTGTTAGGAGAGAGCGCTAATAAGCTTGTCCTGTCTTGGTTGTTGCTGAGAGATGATTGCTGAGAGAATAGAGCTGAGGGTGATAGCATGTGTTGGTTGTTTCTTCGAAATAGCTTATTGTTATAGCCTGTATTGGTTGTTGCTCAGAGAGAGCTTCTTTGATATCTTGTGCTGGTTGTTGCTCAAATTGTTTGTGTATAGTGTTTTTGTAGCCGGTCCTGTAAAGGTATGTGTATGCCAAAAGGTCTGTGATTAGTAATTATTCTGTTTTTGTTCCCAGGAGGGAAGGGGAAGGCACCTTGGGAGTGCTTAGGCAAGAGGCCTGCGGGCATACATATACCCGTAGTATATACTGTCTATGCACACTAGGTAAGACCTGGGTGGACCATCCCCTGTATTTTGGTTAGTGTGCCAGGTGGTGCTAGTTAGGTAAGTAGTGGGTAGGCAGGTAAGGTAGGAGAGGGGGCTTTGACATTTACTTTCTTTGCTTTGCTTCGGTCCAGCCCCTTTCCCCCAAAATTACCGTGTGACGGAATAAATTCCCTGTAAACGGTAAGTTCTCTGCCTTTTGTCATCCTTACTCGGACCTACAATCCCATACCTCTTTCACTCCATGGGGAGTTGAGTTGTATCAGGGTGTTGCGTTCCCTCTTCCTAGAGGCGTACGTAACATTGTTGCAAAAGGTGGCTCTACAAAGTATTGACTTTATTATTCCCGATCTAGTTTTCTGTTTTTTTTGTCTTGTTTGTTAAACAATAAAACATATTTTGCATCCTCAAAGTGGTAGGCATGTTGTGTAAATCAAATGATGCAAACCCACAAAAAAAAATATATTTAAATGCCAGGTTGTAAGGCAACAAAATAGGAAAAATGCAATGGGGGGGGTGAATACTTTGCAAGCCACTGTAGCTGCTTGCTGAGATTCACTTGTATCTTGAGAAGGCTCCATCCATGAGTAACATGTCTGCTGATTTCAGCATTCTCATTAGCAATTTACCCAACTATATTTAGCTTTCCTTCTACCCCGGTAAAGCCCCATCCTAACAAGGCGGTTATAACCTTCCCTGGTAGCTGCCAAAACAATTGTTGCTCGTCTTCTGCACCCTGAACTTTAACCATGCTTGATCCAAATCTGAATTTATATCAAGGACTAAGCAGGCTTATAGGGACCTTTGCATTCTGAATGGAAGAAAACCACACTAGACGGAAGATGGACCTCTCTATATATATAACTTTCATTTTGTGACACAGCTAGGGGGTTCTCCCTCTGCTAAATTTGTTTGGTCTTTAAAGCCGACCCTCACATTCCATGTTTTTCTTTTGGTGTCCAAGGAAATCCTACATTTCCTTTTCTTTTGGGATTTCTTCAGCACTGATGACCCGGTAGGTTGGGCAGGGTATTGAGATGCATCCTGTTTTTCTCCCGTGTTGTAGTATTTATCTAGAGTCTTCAGGTCTTTTGCACAGTGAGCTGTGGAAGTATACAAGACTGTTTACTTTAGTACACCATAATGATTGGATGGCGTAGTCATTATTTCAGTGGATTGTGTATTTAATACAATGTAATGTCACGCAAACCGTATCCTGTTACAGAACAGTACATCAGTAGTTATGTAACAAGATGAGTTTGCCTGATTCACGGTGGGACTAGGAGGCCAATGAGGCGAGTTTAAACCTGTTTGAATCAAAACAAAAAAGTCCTAGGCAGAAATAAGATGAAGACATGAGCAATCCCAATCGTATTCTGTGGGTTTCAAAACGACTTTAAATTGTGAAATTTGATGTGCAGATTTGACTTGGTCAAGAAGACGTTTGATGTAACCACCACAGGAGGTTGGTGGCACCTTAATTGGGGAGGACGGGCTCATGGTAGTGACTGTTGCGGCATAGGTGGAATGGTATCAAACACATGGTTTCCAGGTGTTTGATGCCAATCCATTTACTCCGTTCCAGACATTATGAGCCGTTCTCCCATCTGCAGCCTCCAATGGTAGTCACCTACGGCGTACCGTACTCCTCCCTATATATTAATACAAATTCCAGGAAAAATGACCAAACTGAATGAAATGGTGAAGAGTTCAAGTCTTAGAGTTAATTATTCTATGTTTCACATACAGAGCCTTCAGGAAGGGGTGGCAGGGTAGCCTAGTGGTTAGAGCGTTGGACTAGTAACCGGAAGTTCCAATCCCTGAGCTGACAAGGTACAAATCTGCCATTCTGCCCCTGAACAGGCAGTTAACCCACTGTTCCTAGGCCGTCATTGAAAATAAGAATTTGTTCTTAACTGACTTGCCTAGTTAAATAAAGGTAAAAAAATTAAATAAATAAAAAACAAGTATGCATACCCCTTGACTTATTCCACATTTGGTTGTGTTACAGCCTGAATACAAAATGGATCCAAAATATTTTTCTCTCACTCATCTACACACAACACCCCATAATGACAAAGTGAAAACGTGTTTTTAGAAATGTTTCCAAATCTATTGGAAAAATAAAATACAGAAATATCTAATTTACCTAAGTACCCCTGAGTCAACACGTTACAGTGGCGGCTCCTCGAAGGAGGGAGGTGAGGACCATCCTCCTCAGTGAATGTTTTTATTTTTATGGTGAAACAAAAAAAAGTTTTCCTTTTTAGATACTAAATACATTCACATCATCAAATAATTGATTAAAACACATTGTTTTGCAATGAAGGTCTAAAGTAGTGTCAACAGACCTCTCTAGGCTAGCACCACGGTGTAGCTGGAGGACAGCTAGTTTCCATCCTCCTCTGGGTACATTGACTTCAATACAAAACCTAGGAGGCTCGTGGTTCTCATCCCCTTCCATAGACTTACACAGCAATCTAGAAGCATGAACTGATATGTTGTACACCCGATCAAAGGATCAGAGAATTAATCTAGTACTGAAAGCAAAAGCTACAGCTAGCGAGCACTACAGTTCATAAAATGTGGTGTGTAGTTGACAAAGCGAGAGAAAGACAATAGTTGAACAGTTTTGAGCAAATTAATTTCTTAAAAAATGAAGGAGAAGCGAGAGAGAGAGAGAGAGCTATATTTTGTAGAATTTTCTTCACTTTCACTTACTTAGCTAGAGAATGCAGCTAGCTAGTTTAGCCTAGTCAAACACCCGGGCTCAAACAGAGAGGATGCTATGTTAGCTAGCAGGCTATGGCTTTCCAACACTGGACCTCTTCCAAGTCAAGGTAAACTTTTGGTTTTATTCATTTTTTGACACAGAGGCTAGCCGGTTTTACTGCTAAACTGCTTGCTGACTACACTGTACTGCATGATTGTAGCAGAATTACTAATATGTTAGTTCTAGTAGCCATGTTGACTATGACGTTAGCTAAAATGGTGACATAGCTAACCGCTGTGTGTAGCGGTTAGCCATGGTATAACGGTTTAGTTTGGAAAGGTTTTTTCACCTGGTCACAGACAGCTGTTGTGTTGTGCACTGAAGTCCACAAGAGTGCGAAGATGCGAGAAGGAATTATAAAATGAGCAAAGTGATCATGCTGTTTGTTTGTATGGTGTTTGCTGGTGATCAAGGGTGTATTCATTCTGCTGGTTCTGTTGAAAAACATATCTTACACTGAAGCAAACGGAACGAAACCGGTATAAACTTACCTGAATTTGTCCAATAGAAGCTCTCATTTGCAACTGTTGGACGAATGATGACACTGTAGATCAGCTAGACACAGGCAAGAGTGTGCAAGGCGGTATTAATTGTGTCACTGTCTGCCACCTTGATGACTCAAATTTTCTCTCGACCTGTGCACTTACGTTGTAAACTTTAATTTGTAGGCTAGGTTGTAGCAACCTCATGATATGTATTGTAAATATTTTAATATCATGCAGTAGCCTAAACTTAGCGATGCTACATTGAGCTGGGTGAATGTAATATGAATGACAGTCATCCAATATGCTGTAATAGAAATAAGACCATGCTCATTAAAAATGAATGGTCCTCCCTTACCTTAAACGGCACCGACCGCCACTGATGCTAGACTCCCCTTTGGCAGCATTTACAGCTGTGAGTCTTTCTGGGTAAGTCTCTAAGAGCTTTGCTCACCTGAATTGTGCATTTAATGTTGTCTTGTTCAGCAACTCCAGTGGTACTCAGTGATGTGTTGTGTGGGATTTGCCCCAAATATAACTCTTTGTATTCAGGACATGAAGTTAATTTATTTGCCATATGTTTAGCAGTTTTACTTTAGTGCCTTATTGCAAACAGGATGCATGTTTTAAACTTGGTAACTGTTTCAAAGTCACCATTGGCCTCATGGTGAAGTCCCTGAGTGGTTTTCTTCCTCTCCGGCAACTGAGTAAGGAAGGATGCCTGTATCTTTGTAGTGACTGGGTGTATTGATACATCATCCAAAGTGTAATTAATAACTTCACCATGCTCAAAGGGATATTCAATGTCTGCTTTGAAGAAAAAAAATCTAACAATTGGTACCCTTCTTTGCAAGGCATTAGAAAACCTCCCTGGTCCTTGTGGTTGAATCTGTGTTTGAAATTCACTTATTAACTGAGGGATGTTACAGATAATTGTATGTGTGGGGTAAAGAGATGAGGTAGTCATTCAAAAATCATGTTAAAAACTATTATTGCACACAGAGTGAGTCCATTCAGGTTAATATGTGACTTGTTAAGCACATTTTGATACCTGAACTTATTTAGGCTTGCCATAACAAAGGGGTTGAATACTTATTGACTGAAGACATTTCAGCTTTTCATTTTTCATTAATTAGAATTTAAAAAAATCTAAAAACATAATTCCACTTTGACATGATGGGGTATTGTGTGTAGGCCAGTGACACAAAATCTAAATTCAAGCCATTTTAAATTCAGGCTGTAAAACAACAAAATGTGGAAAAAGTCAAGGGGTGTGAATACTTTCGGAAGGCACTGTATCTATCATGTTAAGTATGACACTGTAAGTTGATTTTCAACATTTATATTTATTAATGATCAACCACAAAACGTTCAAAGCTAAGTGAACAGCAAGTTAAACATGCAACAAAAAATTTTTGCTCCCCTTTACACTAAACACCCACAGATCTGCATGCAGTACATTCCTATTCATAATTATCACAATTACCCTCTCGACCAGGATCTTCTGAGCTCTGATGTGAGCAGGGCCAGAGTTGGCATGTTTGTTTGGTGGTTTGTAGAGTCAATAAGAGGTCACAAATGACTCAGTTTACGTGGTTCGTTTATCATCAAGCCAGCACAGGTGACTGATAACATATAGTTTACATTCCTACCCTGCCAGACGTGTTTTATTTAAGGGACCGGGTATACTGCCACACGTTAAAGGAAGACGTTCAGGGGTTGAATAGGGGCAGAGTACTGCAGATTAGGAGATATGCAAGGCTTTTTTTGATGGGACAACATCATTAGGCTTGCAGCTATAAGGCCTTAGCCAGAGGAGAAGAATGTGTTGTTTCATAGAGAGACTGCTCTGAAGGTTTTGTATTGTCATGGGGAATTAGAGATGAACAAAAAGGTGGCTCAGTTCACAGGAGTGGCAAATGATTTACTGCCAAAGATAAAGTTCTTCTTTCACACGCAGCCCAATTTGTCACTATTTCTTTCAAAAACATTATTCATCATTCTATGGTTTCCTTCTAACCATCAGATACTGGGTGACTACTGCAATGCAGGTTGTATTCGATGGAATTGACCCTTATAGCTCATCCCATACACTAGGGAGGAAACATATCGGTTTGCCGTATCAGATGATTAAATGTTTGGCTTGGATAAGTGTTTTGTGTTTCTAAAGGATGAGAATCTCGCTAGCTTAGGTAAAGAATGAGTCAGTGTCAAATGGTTGATTGTAGTTTCACGTCTGTTTCTCAGGAACAAGCTGTTCCATCTCCCATAAATGTCTTCACGAATTACGCTGTATACAGTAGTTACAAGTTCCACGCTGACTGTGAAACTCAAATGACAATATTGTTGAAACGTGGTTTTCAGATTTACAGTTGAAGTCGGAGGTTTACATACACTTAGGTTGGAGTCATTAAAACTCGTTTTTCAACCACTCTACAAATTTCTTGTTAACAAACTATAGCTTTGGCAAATTGGTTAGGACATCTACTTTGCATGACACAAGTCATTTTCCTATCAATTGTTTACAGACAGATTATTTCACTGTATCACAATTCCAGTGGGTCAAAGGTTTTCATACACTAAGTTGACTGTGCCTTTAAACAGCTTGGAAAATTCCAGAAAATTATGTCATGGTTTAGAAGCTTCTGATAGGCTAATTGACATCATTTGAGTCAATTGGAGGTGTACCTGTGGATGTATTTCAAGGCCTGCCTTCAAACTCAGTGCCTCTGCTTGACATCATGGGAAAATCAAAAGAAATCAGCCGAGACCGAAAAAAATTTGTAGACCTCCACAAGTCTGGTTCATCCTTGGGAGCGATTTCCAAATGCCTGAAAGTACCACGTTCATCTGTACAAACAATAGTACGCAAGTATAAACATCATGGGACCACGCAGCTGTCATACCGCTCAAGAACGAGACATGTTCTGTCTCCTAGAGATGAACGTACTTCGGTGTGAAAAGTACAAATCAATCCCAGAACAACAGCAAAGGACCTTGTGAAGATGCTGGAGGAAACAGGTACAAAAGTATCTATATCCACAGTAAAACGAGTCCAATATCGACATAACCTGAATGGCCGCTCAGCAAGGAAGAAGCCATTGCTCCAAAATCACCATAAAAAAGCCAGACTACGGTTTGAAACTGCACATGGGGACAAAGATCGTACTTTTTGGAGAAATGTCCTCTGGTCTGATGAAACAAAAATAGAACTATTTGGCCATAATGACCATCGTTATGTTTGGAGGAAAAAGGGGAGGCTTGCAAGCCGAAGAACACCATCCCACCTGTGAAGCATGGGGGTGGCAGCATCATGTTGTGGGGGTGCTTTGCTGCAGGAGGGACTGGTACACTTCACAAAATAGATGGCATCATGAGGCAGGACAATTATGTGGATATATATTGAAGCAACATCTCAAGACATCAGTCAGGAAGTTAAAGCTTGGTTGCAAATGGGTCTTCCAAATGGACAATGACCCCAATCATACTTCCAAAGTTGTGTCAAAATGGCTTAATGACAACAAAGTCAAGGTATTGGAGTGGCCATCACAAAGCCCTGACTTCAATCCTATAGAAAATGTGTGGGCAGAACTGAAAAAGTGTGTGCGAGCAAGGAGGCCTGCAAACCTGACTCAGTTACACCAGCCCTGTCAGGAGGAATGGGACAAAATTCTCCCACCTCATTGTGGGAAGCTTATGGAAGGCTACCCGTAACGTTTGACCCAAGTTAAACAATTTAAAGACAATGCTACCAAATACTAATTGAGTGTATGTAAACTTAAATGATGAATAAATAATAGCTGAAATAAATCCTACTATTATTAAGACATTTCACATTCTTAAAATAAAGTGTTGATCCTAACTGACCTAAGACAGGGAATTTTTACTTGGATTGAATGTCAGGAATTGTGAAAAACTGAGTTTAAATGTATTTGGCTAAGGTGTATGTAAACTTCTGACTTCAACTGTATACACATCACTGAAATATGTTGCGTGTAGACTATGCATGATTTGTAAGATCAGTCAGGCCTTTCTATACATTGGTCCGTACAGATATTAAACACAGAATGGACTCTCTTCCCTGAAATCCTCTAAGATTTAACATTCATCCAGATTAAACAAAATATCACTCTGTCTGATCACTCTTCCATGATCTTAACTCCATTCTAAAATGTCTAGTCCCTGAAGTGTCATTCAAGTCCATGGAGGATACAGAGAGTGCAGGTACGCCCAATCACACAGCTGTGACCAGGACACTAGCTCCTCTTGCTCCACAGGGATTGGCTAACAACAGTTACCATGGGAAGTCCAGGTTTCTAACAGCACCCTGGGAGCGGAGCCAGAATACCAGAGGTGTTACAGTCTCTGTAGCAGCCGAATTATGAGAGAGAGAGAGAGAGAGAGAGAGAGAAAAAAGTGGGGGAAAAAAGAATGAGACAGAGAAGGGGGAGAGAGAGAGGAAGAAAGGGAGTGTGGTCAGTGGTATACTGTAGCTGTGAAGGGCTCAGTGAAGGGGTCAGGATTTTTTGTGGGAGGTCTATGATATCCAGATGTACAGTGGTACATTTCCCATGATAAGATTAATTTGTTTTCCGATTTGGAATAAAATGTCCTCTTGTCTTGTTTTTGCTCCCCTTTCTCTCAGTCTGTGGTAGATTAAAAACAATAGTCTGTAGCTGTCTGACTTCTCCTTGTTTGTTTGATTTGGACATTTTATACCACAGCTGAACAACTAACTTTTATTGAGAGACTATTTAAACTTTTGGGAGATGGTCTCAACCCCATCTCTCTCTTTTCTGGTGGATCAGTATCCTAATTAATCATGGTCCTCAAATCTCTTGGTTTTGAGGACCATGTTGAATATCCCCAGCAAACCGGGAAGACTACCAGGACATTAGCTAACATTCCCATTAAGTTCTAGTTATGTTTTATCTAACATTAGGATTATTAGGATCATTAGGATCACATTCGGATCATCCCAAGAACATTAAAATAATATTTTCAGAAAATGTTTGAAATGAAATATCCTGGGAATGTTGTCCTAACATTCACAAAAATGTTGTGCACAACATCTGTAATATCCACCACACAGAACATTCCCCTAGGTTTCCAGGTAATGTAGTAACAAAATGTGTTCTGGGAAGGTTGTGGGTTTGTATGAAATTCCTGAGGTTTTCTGACCCAAAACTGACCCTTTCTCTCAAATGACTAATGACAGTGTTGCATTGTTTCTAGTACAAACTTCCCCTCCATGTTTCTGCATCCATCCTGCGTTGAAGTGAGATCTGAAAGAAGATAATCCTCTCTCTGGGACTTTGACTTAGAGGATCAGTAGTCTGAACAACATAAAAAGCTGAAGCAAAGTTTAACGCATAAACATCTGATTTACTGAACATTTAAAAGCAGTTTTCTCCTGAAAAGTGCAAACTGTAGTCATTCCAGACTGAAGGTGGGGGTCTTTGTGAATGTGCTGTGCAATGAATTGTGTAGTCATCTCTAAAGGAGGCTTTTGTCACCACTCCTAACAACACTTGGTGTGATGATGGCAGTCCCATGGGCAAATATCATGCTTCCATTGCATAATTAACATCCTTGGGATAGTTTAAAAAATATATAGTTTTTTATTTGTATTTATTTTTACACCTTTTTCTCCCCAATTTCGTGATATCCGATTGGTAGTTACAGTCTTGTCTCATCACTACAACTCCCATACGGACTTGGGAGAGGCGAAGGTCGGGAGCCATGCGTCCTCCAAAACACGACGCCACCAAGCTTCCTGACACACTGCTCACTTAACCTGGAAGCCAGCCCCACCAATGTGTTGGAGGAAACACAGTACGGCTGGTGACCAAAGTCAGCAAACATGCGCCCGGCCCGCCACAAGGAGTCGCTAGAGCGCGATGGGACAAGTATATCCTGCCTCATGGGTTGCGGTTGCTGCCAGCTGCGACACAAACTGGGATCGATCACGGTTCTGTACTGATGCCTCTAGCACTGCTAGATCGCTGTGCCACTCGGGAGGCCTCCTGGGACAGTTGAATCACATTTTCTGTGGTACTTTCTCTTCAATTTTCTTACTAGGCACCTGATTTCCCATTCCCAGTTTCAGTTTCTGTTCGGATAATTATCACGTTTCCTGTCCACACACAGAAGTGCACTTTTCCTCCAACCCAAAGTTCACACAGGTTCACATTGAATTAGTTTCAGGAAATCAGCCAGACCACTGCTTCATGTGAACTGTGTTTGACCTACAGGCCAAAGCAGCAAGCAGAGCCGCTAATGCCTCATCCAGTACTCAACAGACCCTACTACAAAGTTGGAGTTGACCTTTTTGACTGCAATGGCAAAAGTCACATTGTTGTTACCGACTACTACTCAAACTACCCTGAAGTAGCAACACTGCCAACTACCTCCAGTGTGTCATTATATAAGGAACAAACATAACACACATATTTTCCTTTCATTTTGAGTTTACCAGAACTGTCCAGTGGTGCAGGGGGAGATGATGACAAATTGAAAGCTTCCATTTTTCTGCATGTTATTGGAGATGATGCATTGGACATTTACAATAGCTTTCAACAAGACGAGGCAAACTTGATATTGACTGTGCTAATGGCTAAATTTGAGGAGTACTTTGTACCAAGCCAGAACGTCATGTTTGAGAGATACAAGTTTTTCTCTCATGATCAGAAACAGGGAGTCAGTTTTGACCAGTATTTGGCTGAGCTGAACACACTGAGCAAAAATTTGAATTTGAAAATCTGAAAGACTCACTAGTGAAACTCACTAGTGAAATTTTATAGTGAAATTTGATGCAGTACAGACACACACAAAAACACACACATTGAAATGGTACTTTGCTGCTAGGTAGATATTGAATCTCTGCTTGAAACATTTCCAATTGTCAGCTAGATTGCCTGTTAACTGCATAGGAGTAGGAGGACTACGCCTATCCATGACGGAGAACAGGAACAGTGTCAATTTCTCTTACTTCAGTATGTTGCTCATCAACTTGCTCATCAACAGATTCCAATGCAGCCTCGCTCTCGCTGCTGTCACTCTCGCTGCTGTCACTCTCGCTGCTGTCACTCTCGCTGCTGTCACTCTCGCTGATGTCACTCTCGCTGCTGTCACTCTCGCTGCTGTCACTCTCGCTGCTGTCACTCTCGCTGCTGTCACTCTCGCTGCTGTCACTCTCGCTGCTGTCACTCTCGCTGCTGTCACTCTCGCTGCTGCGGCTCGTTGTCCTCGCTCTTGCAAGCTAGCATCTTCGACTACTCACTTCACTTCAATTGTGGAAGAATGTTCCATTTTCGTCGCAGAAATTTGCAGAGTTACTCCTTTCTTATCTCTGTCTCGTCATAGCGACTTCCAATCTGACACCATGTTATGTTTGTTCCTTATATAATGACAAACCGGGGTGTAGGTTTAACTCATTTTAATGAACATATTCTTCAGCTAGAAAACTCCATGTTTAGCCATGCAAGGCATTCTTCATCCACCTTGCCACCCGCATAGCCTGCTGGGTAACATAGTCTAAATGTTATTAACACGTAACAACACAATGTGAAAAGTAAAGAGTACCTTAAACACTCCAATTAATTTGTGCTTGCTATTGCCTAAAGGTGATACATCCACACCAGCACGAACATTAGTGTGTCACAATGGCAATGTTCAAACAATATCCACATCGAGATGTGCCAACAATTCCTCCCGCATTCCCAGCATTTTGAGCTGTCAGAACAGACATTGTTTCCCAGCAACAACACTGACCCACTGTCCATTCAGTCAAAACAGCATCCTGCAGAATTCTGTATGCTGCTGTTTGTCACTAAAAGACTCATCTTCATCTCACTGCCCATATCCGAACAATACAATACAGTAAGCCAATAGGAAGGATAAAAGCAAATTAGGTTTTCACAGGAAGCCTGATATAAAATAATAATCCCCACTGCCAGTAAACAAACAATACATTGAATAAGTGATAGGAAGTGTTAATCAATTAATAAGCAAATTTGTTTTTGCACAAAAAAATCTGTCGAAGTTCAGCAAAGTTAGGGCTGTCCTTTTTCACCCCTTACCGTTCTAGCCATGAGAATATGCCTTGGAAAAAACAAAGCCCCAGGCAGACTAAATGGCCTGCCTGCCATCAAGTTGCTGTGAAGCAGCAATCAGAGGAGCTAATGGTCTTTTTCTACTCAGGCACAAAACAAACATCCAAATGGAAGTTCAAAGCCCAGCGGATCGGAACAGATGACTGTGTAGAAAAGGCTTTCGCACAGAGAGATTGAATTTGCACTAATTTCAGTGTTGATGCTGTGTCCATATGGTTTCAAAATATGGTCTTTATTTGAGTTGTTTCACTGTACAGTTTTACACTTAGTAACCCAAGTTTTTACACCAGTTTGTTACCAGCAGTTTAACCAAAATATGCAAGTTCTTTCACACAATTCAAGCATGCCCAAGAACATGAATTGTCCCTGATGTGTGGTAAAGACAGTATTTTTCCACGGGTTCTTTGCAGGTCCCCGCGTGTCGCCCCTGCCTGCTTAGGAATTTGAAGTCTCGGTTGGTTAGCGGAGATAAAATAGCAGTCGGAGGCACCATAGAGGTATGGGAGGGAACACGGGTTGGGTGTTGGAGCGGCCCACCTGTACAGGCGTGTTATGACATGCTGTCTGCTCGTCGATGCTGCAGATTCCTGGCTGCTCCCCTCTAGAATAACAGATTGAGGAATCAGATAGGGAGTTGAGACTCCTGTAGACATGACAGTACAGTAGCCCCCATGGTGGCTAAAAATGAGTGATAGTGGATTGTAGGAGTCACAAAGTAGATCAGAAGCAGTCTAAAAGACTGGACACACCATCATGAACGTCGGCTGTGCGTGGCCGTGCACAGTAGATCACCTGCTGGGTGTGGATGAATGGTGGTGATTCATCGTGTGGAATCATCGGAAAATGGAAAGAAAATGAAGGCCCATGTTCTGTGGTAAGAGGCGATAGGATAGCCGTCCGCTGCACACAGCAGATGTTTCATGTATATGTATGCACACAGCCAATGTTCGTGGTGTGTCTTCTCCTGAAAGAATGCTGTAATCAACTGTTTTCCCCCCCAGGAATGAGTAGATTACATTCCCAATAAGTATGAGGTAAACCGTTGCAGTATGAGTATGACATGATCCAGTCACTACGAGGCTTTAGCTTTAATTCGTAATTCAAACTCTTTGTGTTTTTTTTCCCTGTCTGTGTGATATACTGTCCTAGACCCTTGAATTCTGGGAATCCTTCTAAATTCTGTTCCCAGGGGCCTTTGTGGTTCTAGATTATTCCCACTTCATTTCATACAGATGCAGTCAGCCTGGGAGAGGAGAACAGTATCAGTCTGATAAACAACTCCGCCAAAGCATTTCATTGGAATAGGCCTCAATCAATGCCGGGCAATCCTTCTGCATCAATTAGACAATCCAACTATCTACTAAAGTACATGCATTATGTAAAAACCCATGAAAAATCATATTCCCACATTCTGCTACATTCATCACAAGTCTGGTCAAAAATAAGAAGTGATAGATTAGATTATACTATTCGGTATGATGTTTCTGGCCAATCTAACTCACTATGAAGTCATGATGTGCATGCTATGGGAAAGAAGTGGATTTAATTTCATACTGTGGATCATGACTAAGAAGAACCTTCCGATCCCGATTTTGTCTCTCTCCAACAGTGGTAAAATAGGTTTCCTATTTCCTATTGACTGGGGTTCTTGGCCATTCTATCTCACTATGAAGTCATACTGTGTATTTTATCTGAAGGGAGTACGCGAGTGGAGAGCAGATGGATGCACCACATCTGGCAGGTGGCCTGCTGCCCAGATACTACAAGACCAAGGGTACTGATGGTATTTTAACTGGCCAAAGTACTTTCAGCTTCTGCACAGATATCATCTCACAAATAACTGTGATGGCGAGCAGGAAAATACTGAGTGCTTTTTTTATGAAAAGCTGATCCCTTTAGTCTGTCTCGTGTATGTTTATTGACCTTTTTAGGTTAAATATCTAGCTGAATAATTGCAAGAACATGGTATGATTCCAATGGGGGATTACTATATGAACATAAATGGTCAGACAGCAGTAGTAGGCCGATCGTAAATGAGTAAATGTTTTTTTTATAAGCTAATATACAAGTTACAGTCTACTTATTCTCTGCCCCACTGTAAAATCAACCACTCCTAACCAAACAAAGGTGATTCATACAGTGGCGAGCATTAGAAAACCACCTATTGTACAGATGGATAAGCATTTCTGGAACAGCAAAGCAGAAAATGAGTTTTTCTCCCAAAATATAACATATCTGTGGTTTGCTAATAGACCAAAAGTTGTTCCACAGTTTGGCTGAAAATATGTGAAGCAAGCTGTCTGAGTCTTGCTGTTACCTTCTCTGCCTTCTCCTTTCAGACTTTACATCATCCAACGGGAGTGCAAATATTTGCAAATGGCATACGTGTCTTTCCCTAAGGACCTAAATAATTTGAGTGTAATTTATGTCTTTAACAGGAAAAATAAACATTAGAGGTTGTATTTACTTATTCCCTGCCATGGACTTGGATTAGCCGGGAAATAATGGACGCGGGAACACGAGATGTGGAATGCTGTTTGGTCTAGATGCAGACAAAATGGTACGTTTTTTTATGCAATCATGTGGCTGTCCAGACAATGGCATCTGATATCTTGATGTAGCTCACTAGATTACCACAGGATATGAAGAACATGATTTAAAATTGAGAAATTGTTTCAACAGCTGAATGGCCAAATGAGTCATTTCAGAGGTGACAAATGCAGATATGGAAGAAAAATGATACGAACAATATACTGCTATTAAGCTTCCATCTGACAACAACACACATGGAAACTGTGCATCATCTCAACTTTTATAACATTGTTCCAGAGCTAAATTAGTGTTGTGATAAAAAGGCATGCCACTACCAGAACGATGAATAATGTCAAACAAGAGAAAAATGGGTGTGGGGAAACCTACTCTATAGTCTCAACGATCATATTCACCGATTGGGAATTCACACAGACAGCCACGCCCCTGCTTAAGCTTAATGCTTGTGTTTCTAGCTCCAACAGTGCAGTAATAATATATAGTGATACAAAAACAATACACACATGATCCAAAAAGTTATAAGAAAGAAATTAAGAAATATCAGAACAATCAATGTCTAAGTCCGGAATATATATTTATAAAAAAGTATGTGGACACCCTTTCAAATGAGTGAATTTGGCTATTTCAGCCACACCCATTGCTGACAGGTGTATAAAGTCGAGGACACATCCATGTAATCTCCATAGACAAACATTGGCAGTAGAATGGGCTTACTGAATAGCTCAGTGATTTTCAACGTGGCACCATCATAGGATCCACCTTTCCAACAAGTCAGTTCGTCAAATTTCTGCCCTGCTAGAGCTACCCCAGTCAACTGTAAGTGCTGTTATTGTGAAGTGGAAACATCTAGGAGCTACAACGGCTCAGCCTCGAAGTGGTAGGCCACACAAGCTTACAAAACGAGAAGCGCGTAGCGCATAAAAATGTTCTGTCCTCCTATGCAACACTCACTACCGAGTTCCTAACTGCCTCTGTAAGCAACTTCAGCACAATAACTGTTCATTGGGAGCTTCATGAAATGGGTTTCTATGGCCGAGCATCCGCACACAAGTCTAAAATGACCATGCGCAATGCCAAGCGGTTTAAAGCTCGCAGCCATTGGACTCTGGAGCAGTGGAAACGCGTTGTCTGGAGTGATGAATCACGCTTCACCATCTGGCAGTCCAACGGACGTATCTGGGTTTGGCGGATGCCAGGAGAACATTACCTGATCGAATGCATAGTGCCAACTGTACGGTTTGGTGGAGGAGGAGTAATGGTCTGGTGCGTTTTTCATGGTTCGGGCTAGGCCCCTTAGTTCCAGTGAAGGGAAATCTTAACTCTATAGCATACAATGACATTGTAGACGATTCTGTGCTTCCAACTTTATGGCAACAGTTTGGTAAAGACTATTTCCTGTTTCAGCATGACAATGCCCCTATGCACAAAGCGAGAGCCATACATAAATTATTTGTCAAGATTGGTGTGGAAGAACTTGACTGGCCTGCACAGAGCCCTGACCTCAACCCCATGAAACAATATTAATTAACAACATGTTAATACCCATGATTCTGGAATGAGATGTCGACAAGCAGGTGTCCACATACTTTTGGTCATACAGTGCCTTGCAAAAGTATTCACCCACTTGGCATTATTTCCTATTTTGTTGCATTACAACCTGTAATTTTAATGGATTTTAATTTCGATTTCATGTAATGGACATGTCCAAAATAGTCCAAATTGGTGAAGTGAAATGAAATAATTCAAAAAAATGTAAACGGAAAAGTGATGCGTGCATATGTATTCAGCCCCTTTGCTATGAAGCCCCTAAATAAGATCTGGTGCAACCAATTACCATCAGAAGTCACAAAATGTATTAAATAGTCCACCTATGTGCAATCTAAGTGTCACATGATCTGTCACATGATCTCAGTACCACCTTTTCTGAAAGGCCCCGCACCACTAAGCAAGGGGCACCACCAAGCAAGTGGCACAATGAAGACCAAGGAGCTCTCCAAACAGGTCAGGGACAAAGTTGTGGGGAAGTACAGATCAGGGTTGGGCTATAAGAAAATATCTGAAACGTTGAACATCCCATGAAGCACCATTAAATCCATAATTTAAAAAATGGAAAGAATATGGCACCACAACAAACCTGCCAAGAGAGGGCCGCCCACCAAAACTCATGGATGAGGCAAGGAGGGCATTAATCAGAGAGGCAACAAAGAGACCAAAGATAACCCCGAAGGAGCTGCAAAGCTCCACAGTGGAGATTGGAGTATCTGTCCATAGGACAACATTAAGCTGTGCACTCCACAGAGCTGGGCTTTATGGAAGAGTGGCCAGGAAAAAGCCATTGCTTAAAGAAAAAATAAGCCAACTGGCATGTGGGAGACTCCCCAAACATATGGAAGAAGGTACTCTGGTCAGATGAGACTAAAATTGAGCTTTTTGGCCATCAAGGAAAACGCTATGTCTAGCACAAACCCAACACCTCTCAATACCTCGAGAACACCATCTCCACAGTGAAGCATGGTGGTGGCAGCATCATGCTGTGGAGATGTTTTTCATCGGCAGGGACTGGGAAACTGGTCAGAATTGAGGGATTGATGGATGGTGCTAAATACAGGGAAATTCTTGAGGGAAATCTGTTTCAGTCTTCCAGAGATTTGAGATTGGGACAGAGGTTCACCTTCCAGCAGGACAATTATTATTATTTTAACTAGACAAGTCAGTTAAGAACAAATTCTTATTTTCATTGACGGCCTAGGAACAGTGGGTTAACTGTCTGTTCGGGGGCAGAACGACAGATTTGTACCTTGCCAGCTGGGGGGATTTGAACTTGCAACTTTTTGGTTACTAGTTCAACGCTCTAACCACTATGCTACCCTACAATGACCCCACTTAATTGGTTTAAGGGAAAATGTATGGTATGACTTAAAGATTGCTGTACACCAGCAGGAACCCATCGCTCAAGTTTTCTGTTTTTTTGTCTTAATTCTTGTTTAATTCAAATTCTTAGTTTGCATCTTCAAGGTGGTAGGCGTGTTGTACAAACCTAAAAAAAAATCTATTTTAATTTCAACAAAATAGGAAAAATGCAATGGGGGGTGAATACTTTGCAGTGCCAGTCAAAAGTTTGGACACACCTACTCATTCAAGGGTTTTTCTTCATTTTTCCTATTTTCTACATTGTAGAATAATAGTGAAGACATCAAAACTATGAAATAACACATATGGAATCATGTAGTAACCAAAAAAGTGTTGAACAAATCAAAATATATTTTATATTTGAATTTCTTCAAAGTAGCCACCCTTTGCCCTGATGACAGCTTTGCACACTCTTGGCATTCTCTCAACTAGCGACATGAGGTAGTCACCTGGAATGCATTTCAATTAACAGGTGTGCCTTGTTAAAAGTTAATTTGTATATATTTATATATATATATATTTATATATATAATGGTGTGTACAGACAGTATGAACAGTATATAAATAGAAAAGGTGTGTAAAGAGGTGGTAATAAAGGATATACTCTAGGCATGCTGTACATACTGTACAGTCTGATCAGGCTTAGGAGTTTCCCCAACCACGGTACGTGTGTGTGGGGGTTTGTGAACAGTAATGTTGTGTAAAAGAAACATACTCCGTAAGGGATGTCTGATTGTCCTTAGCTGACCCCCTACTGCATTGTGACAAGACCACAGTCACACAGTAAATGATTCTGAATGCGTCTGTGGTTCACAACAGCATGTTTAACATCACATGGACTCATAGACCGGAGGAAGAAAACAACCACAAATCATGTTCTCCTACCACAAGAGCACAATACTCTGGGAAGTATGATGTTTAGTTAACTGTCCATAGACGCAAAGTAAGGACACAATGGTTTAAACTTAAGATGCTAGGCTGATTGAAAGATTTTATAACAGTAGTGTATTTGAGCCCAAAATGCATTAACACATATAATAGTCAACAGCATTAATTTGGTACAGTACCTACATTTTTAGAAAGAGATTCATCGATTTCTTTCAACATCATCTTTGCTAGATGTGTTTTTAGTACAGTTCTATTGCTCAGGTTTAATGGTTTAGGGATTATGCAGGATAGCTGTTGTTCTGAGTCATAACCACCATGTACAGTGTGTCAATTAACAGAACAGGACAGAATTCCGCTACCGTATGATATTATTCAGTTCTGCACAGACTGTCTGCTCTTTAGGACGTCTTAAACATGATTAAACCAGTTATCTAACCACAAGCATGTGAGATATTTCATTACAAAACGCCCACTTCTCAAACAGTCACCCCAACCAACCTATTCTTATTTCCTTTCTCTTTCGAGATATGATACCCACTGGTTTTAAAAAGAAAAGGAGAGAAATGTAGAGATTACAGCACTGAAAGGAAATGTAGATAAAACTGTACCAAGATTATCCAAACAGGCTTATATGAGGAGATACTGTCTGTCTCACACACAGCCCCAAGGCAACTTTTCACAATTCCTCAGAGCTAAGGACGCCCACTCTGTAGATGCATCCCTTTGCTCATCTGGGAAATCAAAAAATGCTCCATAGTCGGTTAGCTAAATTAAGCACAGCATTATTATCTATAGCTCTCTTAGGAAGACAAGAGGTTGAGAGTTCTGCAACCAGCTGTGAGGTGCCTCACTTAGCTGAAGGGAAAAGATCTATAATCTTGTAGATTTAAATGAGGAATCTAAGGGGCGGTTTCCCAGACACAAATCAAGCCGCCTCCCGACTAAAAGGCGCTTTCAGTGGAGAATCTCTATTGAGATTGCTTTTTAATCGAGGACTAGGCTTAATCTGTGTCTGGGAAACCAGCCTTAAATGTTCCATAAATTGATATTCTTGTTACTAATATCACCAGATGTCTAAACAACTATGATGGAAATGCATACACAAGCTTAGTTGAGATGTCATAGATAAATGAACAACTCCATAAAACACTTTGTCATTATAAACATTGGTATGGTCTTTCATTGAGACTGACAGACAGGTTTTTTATACACTCAGAGAATGACTAGTGGTATTTTCTTTCTTTATACTGACAGTGGTAAGGCAAGATGAATTGAATAAATCATTGAAATGAACTGAAATAGTTTTCATTACTGTTCATATTTACCATACACTACACAGAATTACTGTTATGGATCAATAATGACAAGCCTCCTGGAATTGCCCATTTAGATGGAAATCAACTGAGGATGGTAGCTGATTCTATGGCCACTCCTATCTGTCATATCTTTAATCTGAGTCTGGAGGAAGGTGTTGTCCTCAGGCCTGGAGGGAAGCCGAAGTCATTCCTCTACCCAAGAGGGGTAAAGTGGCCTTCACTGGTTCTAACAGCAGACCTATCAGCTTGTTGCCAGCTCTCAGCAAACTGTTGGAGAAAATTGTGTTCGACCAAATACAATGCTATTTCTCTGCAAACATACAGTCTTTCTTCATGAAGGGCACTCAACATGTACTGCACTGACACAAAGTACTGATGATTGGTTGAAAGACATTGATAATACAAAGATTGTGGGAGCTCTGCTGTTAGATTTCAGTGCAGCCTTTGATATTACTGACCATAATCTGTTGTTGAGAAAACATATGTTTTATAGCTTTTCAACCTTTGCCAAATCATGCAATCAGAGCTACTGTATCTATCTAATAGAACTCAGAGGGTTTTCTTCAATGGAAGGCTCTCTAATATCAAACATGTCGGGTGTGGTGTATCGCAGGGCAGCTTTCCAGGCCCTCCACATTTTTCTATTTTTATCGATGATCTGCCACTGGCATTAAACAAAGCCTGTGTGTCCACGTTTGATGATGATTCAATTAAGCCACTGAAACCCTTAATAATGAGTTGCATTCTGTTTTGGAATGGGTAGCCAGTAATAACCTGGTTCTGAACATCTTTAAAACTAGAAGCATTGTATTTGGTACAAATCCTTCCACAAGCTCTAGACCTCAGCGTAATCTGGTAATGAATGGTGTGGCTGTTGAACAAGTTGAGGAAAATAAATTACTTGGTGTTACGTTAGATTGTTAACGGTCATGGTCAAACATATAGATTCAATGGTTGTAAAGATGGGGAAAGATGGGGTTGTAAAGAGCTATGTCCATAATAAAGAGATGCTCTGCTATTTTGACACCCCACTGCAGAGTGCAGACTCTAGTTTTGTCTTATCTTGATTATTGTCCAGTCATGTGGTCAAGTGCTGCAAAGAAAGACCTAGTTAAGCTGCAGCTGGCCCGGAACAGAGCAGCACGTCTTGCTCTTCATTGTAATCAGAGGGCTGATATAAATATTACGAATGCCAGTCTGTCTTTTTATAAGAAACATTCATTGTTGGGCCTCCCGGGTGGCGCAGTGGTTAAGGGCTCTGAACTGCAGCACCAGCTGTGCCACCAGAGACTCTGGGTTCGAGCACAGGCTCTGTTGTAACTGGCCGCGACCGGGAGGTCCGTGGGGCGACGCACAATTGGCCTAGCGTCATCCGGGTTAGGGAGGGGTTGGCCGGTAGGGATATCCTTGTCTCATCGCGCACCAGCGACTCCTGTGGCCAGCTGGGCGCAGTGCGCGCTAACCAATGTTGCCAGGTGCACGTGTTTCCTCCAACACATTGGTGTGGCTGGCTTCCGGGTTGGATGCGCGCTGTGTTAAGAAGCAGTGCGGTTGGGTTGTGTATCGGAGGACGCATGACTTTCAACCTTCGTCTCTCCCGAGTCCATACGGGAGTTGTAGCGATGAGACAAGATAGTAGCTACTAAACAATTGGATACCACAAAATTGGGGAGAAAACGGGCTAAAATTTAAAAAATAAATACAAAAATAAACATTCATTGTTGAATTAATTGTGTTGAAGAATTTAAATTGTTTGCATAGTCAACTTACACACAGCTCTGACACACACACTTACCCCACCAGACATGACACCAGAGGTCTTTTCACAGTCCCCAAATACAGAACAATTTCAAAAAAGCGTACAGTATTATATTATTGCATGGAACTCCCTTCCATCTCTTACTGCAAACCTGGTTTTAAAAAAGCATATAAAGCAACACCTCATGGCTCAATGACTCTCCCCTATTTGACCCAGATAGTTTGTGTATGTATTGATATGTAGGCTATGTATGCCGTT
>NC_034191.2:61877265-61884765 GCF_002021735.2 Oncorhynchus kisutch | reverse complement strand
TAGTGGTGGCTGTTTAACAGTCTGATGACCTTGAGGTAGAAGCTGTTTTTCAGTCTCTCGGTCCCTGCTTTGATGCACCTGTACTAACCTCGCCTTCTGGATGATAGCGGGGTGAACAGGCAGTGGCTTGGGTGGTGATGATGCACCTGTACTGACCTCGCCTTCTGGATGATAGCGGGGTGAACAGGCAGTGGCTCGGGTGGTTGTTGTCCTTGATGATCTGTATGGCCTTCCTGTAGCATCGGGTGGTGTAGGTGTCCTGGAGGGCAGGTAGTTTGCCCTGGTGATGCGTTGTGCAGGCCGAATATCTTCAGCCTCCTCTTCACAACACTGTCTGTGTGGGTGGACCAATTCAGTTTGTCCGTGATGTGTACGCCGAGGAACTTAACACTTACTACCCTCTCCACTACTGTCCCATTGTGGATAGGCACTGTGCTAGGCACTTGTCAATAAAACATTTTTAAATGTAATTTCCAAGATGGCTTAGCAGTGCAGACGTGTTTTGTTCGTCCTCTTGTGAACTTTTGTATTTTTCGTCTTTTTGTATATATTTCAATTTTATTTTCAATCTCTTCTCCCTTTTAGTTCAATTATACCTTCTGATAACCTGCCTCACCCAATGTGATATGGAACCGCTATTCTTTTTTATTTTTTAGACCTTATAGCAAGAACCACATAGCCATCAGAAGCTAACCAGCTAATTAGCTGCAAGCTATTTAGTCATTGTTAGCCACTGCTAGCGGCCTTTACCTTCTGCACAGATACCAGCCCTTTTTTTAGCCTGGATAATACTCGCCAGCCTACCAGTAACAGACTGTCTCTCCACTACAACGCCGGATTCCTGCCGTACTCCCTGGACCATTACTCCTGATCTTCACTAGCTAGCACCCACCGAGTTACCCAGTACCGAAGCTATCCCTTCGGCCCACCTCCCGGTCTCCTCAGTTGTTCACCCGGACTCCACCCAAACACGGCTAGAACACACTACTCCACCGGATCATTGCCGTAAGCTCTGGACCTTGGCACCAGATCACCGCTGCTACCGAGTGGCTATAGTGGCTAACACCCCTGCCACGAAGCTAGCACCAGTTAGCCGTGAGCCAGGCGCATCTCCCGGCTATAAAACTAAATTACTACAACTACAATAACTCTTTTGGCATCTGGCTTGGATCCTTAGTCGACACGGCGCCCCGCCGCACCACCACGACTGGTCTGCCGACGAATACTCCATCCGCTGTGCCTTCAACCGGCCTCCGTCGGACGTCGGAGCAGTCGCTTCTACTAGCCTCGGGC
The DNA here is from genome assembly GCF_002021735.2 of Oncorhynchus kisutch. NCBI lineage: Eukaryota > Metazoa > Chordata > Actinopteri > Salmoniformes > Salmonidae > Oncorhynchus > Oncorhynchus kisutch. The sequence continues at coordinate 61,883,472 of NC_034191.2, read as the reverse complement.
TACTAACTTTAAACTCTGTGTCGCCCGCGTGCTAGCGTAGTAGCAACTACTCCGCGGCTTCCCTGTTCCATCTATTGCTGCCCCCTGGACCCTATGATCACTTGGCTCCATTAATCACGGTACTCCATTCTGTTTATTGTTTTGTTTATCTGTCGGCCCCAGCCGCAAACTCAGGCCCTGTATGTAGTTAACCGACCCTCTCTGCCCATTCATTGCCATTTTACCTGTTGTTGTTGTAGCTGATTAGCTGTTGTTGTCTCACCCGTTGATGTCTTAGCTAGCTCTCCAAATCAACACCTGTGATTACTTTATGCCTCGCTGTATGTCTCTCTCATATGTCAATATGCCTTGTAAACTGTTGTTTAGGTTAATTATCATTGTCTTAGTTTACAATGGAGCCCCTAATTCTACTCATTATACCTCTGATACCTACTTTGTCCCACCTCCCACACATGCGGTGACCTCACCCATTATAACCAGCTTATCCAGAGATACAACCTCTCTTATCATCACTCAGTGCCTGGGCTTACCTCTGCTCTACCTGCACCCCACCATACCCCTGTACCCACATTATGTCCTGAATCTATTCTACCACGCCCAGAAATCTGCTCCTTTTATTCTTTGTCCCCTATGCTCTAGGCGACCAGTTTTGATAGCCCTTAGCCGTACCCTCATCCTACTCCTCCTCTGTTCCTATGGTGATGTGGAGGTAAACCCAGGCCCTGCGTGTCCCCAGGCACCCTCATTTGTTGACTTCTGTGATCGAAAAAGCCTTGGTTTCATGCATGTCAACATCAGGATCCTCCTCCCTAAGTTTGTTTTACTCACTGCTTTAGCACACTCCACCAACCCTGATGTCCTTGCCGTGTCTGAATTCTGGCTTAGGAAGGCCACCAACAATTCTGAGATTTCCATACCCAACTACAACATTTTCCGTCAAGATAGAACTGCTGAGGGGGGAGGAGTTGCAATCTACTGCAGAGATAGCCTGCAAAGTTCTGTCATATTTTCCAGGTCTATATCACAACAGTTCAAACTTCTAATTTTAAAAATGAACCTCTCCAGAAATAAGTCTCTCACTCTCTTTCGTATCATCCGAGATCCCCAAAGATTGGAATGCTGCCGCGGTCATCCCCCTCTTCAAAGGGTTAGGGACACCCTAGACCCAAACTGTTACAGACCTATATCCATCCTGCCCTGCCTATCTAAAGTCTTTGAAAACCAAGTTAATAAACAGATCACTGACCATTTTGAATCCCACTGTACCTTCTCCGCTGTGCAATCCGGTTTCCGAGCCGGTCACGGGTGCACCTCAGCGACGCTCAAGGAACTAAACGATATCACAACCGCCAACGATAAAAGACAGTACTGTGCAGCCATCTTCATCAACCTGGCCAAGGCCTTTGACTCTGTCAATCACCGTATTCCTATCGGCAGACTCAATAGCCTTGATTTTTCTAATGACTGCCTCGCCTGGTTCACCAACTACTTTCCAGACAGAGTTCAGTGTGTCAAATCGGAGGGCATGTTGTCAGGACATCTGGCGGTCTCTATGGGGGTACCATAGGGTTCAATTCTCAGGCCGACTCTTTTCTCTGTATATATCAATGATGTCGCTCTTGCTGTGGACGATTCCCTGATCCACCTCTACGCAGACGACACCATTCTATATACTTCTGGCCCTTCCTTGGACACTGTGGTAACTAACCTCCAAACGAGCTTCAACGCCTTCCGTGGCCTCTAAATGCTCTTAAACGCTAGTAAAACCAAATGCATGCTTTTCAACCGTTCCCTGCCCGCACCCGCCCGCCGGACTAGCATTACCACCCTGGACGGTTCCGACCTAGAATATGTGGACAACTATAAATACCTAGGTGTCTGGCTAAACTCTCCTTCTAGACTCATATTAAACATCTCCAATCCAAAATCAGAATCGGCTATCTATTTCGCAACAAAGCCTCCTTCACTCACACCGCCAAACTTACCCTAGTAAAACTGACTATCCTACCGATCCTCGACTTTGGCGATGTCATCTACAAAATAGGTTCCAATACTCTACTCAGCATACTGGATGCAGTCTATCACAGTGCCATCCATTTTGTTACCAAATCACCTTATACCACCCACCACTGCGACCTGTATGCACTAGTCGGCTGGCCCTCGCTACATATTCGTCGCCAGACCCACTGGCTCCAGGTCATCTATAAGTCTATGCTAGGTAAAGCTCCACCTTATCTCACACGTTCCACGTTCCACGCACACGTTCCAGCAGGTATATCTCACTGATCATCCCCAAAGCTAACACCTAATTTGGCCACCTTTCCTTCCAGTTCTCTGCTGCCAGTGACTGGAATGAATTGCAAAAATCGCTGAAGTTGGACACTTTTATTTCCCTCGCCAAATTTAAACATCAACTATCTGAGCAGCTAACCGATCGCTGCAGCTGTACATAGTCCATCTGTAAATTGACCACCCAATCTACCTACCTCATCCCCATACTGTTTTTATTTGATTTACTTTTCTGCTCTTTTGCACACCAGTATCTCTACTTGCACATCATCATCTGCTCATTTATCACTCCAGTGTTAATCTGCTAAATTGAAATGATTCGCTCCTATGGCCTATTTTTTTGCCTACCTCCTCATGCCTTTTGCACACACTGTATATAGACTTTCTTTTTTCTACTGTGTCATTGACTTGTTTGTGTTATTGGCTTGTTTATTGTTTACTCCATGTGTAACTCTGTGTTGTTGTCTGTGTCACACTGTTTTGCTTTATCTTGTCCAGGTCGCAGTTGCAAATGAGAACTTGTTCTCAACTAGCCTACCTGGTTAAATAAAATAAAATAAATGACCTTATCCCAAACCTTAACCCTTACATTAACCATTCATTATGAATCCTTAAACTAAACTGTCAAGATGTTTCTGTTTTAAATCTATCCCAAACCTTAACCTTTACCTTAACCATTTGGAATTAATTTGACGTTTTTCCTTCCCTGGACAAACGTTGAATACTGAAGTCAAACCGTCCCAAACTGTGAGCTCTTGTTGCTCAACAAGTGAGGTTACACACTGGGCCAGTAGAGGGAGGTCTTACTATGTGTACATCTAGACGGAGTGTGTGTGTGTGTGGAGGGGGAGGTGTATGTGTAGACAACGGAGAGAGCGAGAGAGAGTGTGTGTTCATGTGTTTGTGCGTGTGTGCGTGTGTGTGTTGTGTGCGTGCAAGAGGGGGCACAGGAGGAGGGAGGGGAATGCTTGGAATCAGTCCAACACTATAATGCCTTTACTTTCTAACCATTCCATGAGCAGCAGACTCTTTTTTTCTTTCACTTGGACTGTGTGTGTGTGTGTGTGTGTGTGTGTGTGTGTGTGTGTGTGTGTGTGTGTGTGTGTGTGTGTGTGTGTGTGTGTGTGTGTGTGTGTGTGTGTGTGTGTGTGTGTGTGTGTGTGTGTGTGTGTGTGTGTGTGTGTGGGCGTGTGTGTGTGTGTGGGCGTGCATGTGTGTGTGCGTGCGTGGAGCTTTGTGCTGCCGTCTCCCTGGTTTCCATGACGATAATAGGCATAACCAGATTTATTTTCCTGTACAGTTGCTCTAAGTGTTCCACTGATGGTGCAGTCTGGGCTCAGCCACTGAGATGGTGTGTGTCCAATGCCATTGGTTACGTCTACACATGCCAGTCTAGCATCTTGATTGCTTCTACCAGGGCCTGGCTTCCTCTAGCTGGTGGTCCTGCTATCTCTGAACGTCTGAATGGAAATGCATGAAGGAGAGGAAGAGAAATGAAGAGTGAGAGAGAGACAGAAAGAAAGAATGAAAAAGAGAGAGAGAGAAAGGGGTAGAGAGGGACAGAGTCGGACACAGAGACAGAGAGAGAGAGAGAGAGAGAGAGAGAGAGAGAGAGAGAGAGAATGAAATAAAGAAAGAAAGAAAGATTAATTATGTAAATATTGTAAATCTCCAAAGTAAGCTTTGGCAATATGTACATTGTTACGTCATGCCAATAAAGCAAATTGAATTGAATTGAAAGACAGAGACGGACACAAAGACAAAGCGAGAGAGAGAGAGAGAGAGAGAGAGAGAGAGAGTGAGAGAGAGAGAGAGAGAGAGAGAGAGAGAGAGGGAGAGAGAGAGAGAGAGAGAGAGAGAGAGAGAGAGAGAGAGAGAGAGAGAGAGAAAGATTTTTGTAGTGTTTCCTCTGTGAAGGTATTAATGTAACCTGCTAGCACGTCAAATTTTGAAGTTTCTCTGAACGTCAAATTCGGACAGTGGTGTTTCTGTGATAAGAGAAGAGAGGGGTTAGGATATGCAAAACACACATACAAATACACACACACAAGCAAACACACACTACTGCACACATACACACACTCACGCACACTCGCATGCACAAACACACGCACACACAGCAGAGACAAGGGAGGGACAGGCTGGGGTCCTCTAGCAGACACAGCATGCAGAAACATCACAGGGTCAGCAGCACACATCCACACGGATTATCGACCTGTCACACCACCCTGTCAGGCATGGAGGGAAGAGAGGAGGAGAGGGATGGAGGAGAAAAGGATGGAGCAGGGCAAAGGGATGGAGGAGAGGAGGGAGCAGGGGAGATGGATGGAGGAGAGCAGGGAGGAGGGGAGAGGGATGGAGGAGAGGAAGGAGGAGGGGAGAGGGATGGAGGAGAGGAAGGATGGGGGGGGGGATGGAGGAGAGGAAGGAGCAGGGGAGAGGGATGAGGAGAGGAGGGAGCAGGGGGAGGGGTGGAGGAGTGGAGGGAGGAGGAGAGATGGATAGAGGAGAAGAGGGAGCAGCAGAGAGGGATTGAGGAGAGGAGGGAGCAGGGGAGTTGGATGGGGAGTTGAGGGAAAAGGGGGAGGGATGGGGGAGAGGAAGGAGCAGGGGAGAGGAACGGAGTAGAGGAGGGAGGAGGGGAGCGGGATGGAGGGGAGGAGGGAGCAGGGGAGAGGGATGGAGGAGAGCAGGGAGCAGGGGAGAGGGACAGAGAAGAGAAGGGAACAGGGGAGAGGGATGGAGGAAAGGAGGAAGCAGGGGAGAGGGATGGAGGAGAGCAGGGAGCAGGGGAGAGTGACGGAGAAGAGAAGGGAACAGGGGAGAGGGATGGAGGAAAGGAGGAAGCAGGGGAGAGGGATGGAGGAGAGGAGGGAGAAGGAGAGAGGGACAGAGGGTGGAAGGAGAGAGGGAGGAGGGTGAGTAGGAATGAAGATTAAACTGCTTACACACACAATCAAACGTACTCAAGCGTACCAACCATAATTTCCTCTTTTGTAATAATCAAGCGTATGTGCAAGCATGATAGTGTGTACCAATGTGTTTGTGTCAGTGTGTGGTGTGAGTGTGTGTTTTTGCACGAGTGTGTAACACAACGTATGTGTTTTTCCCTCCAGATAGGCTACACAAGGCATGCAGATATGACCAGGTTTGAACTGGTTTGTGTGCTCTCCCTTGAGGAGAGTTGATGACTGCACAGCCAGTGAAGCTGAGAGGAATATGAAATCCAATCTGCTCATTTCAAGGTTATTATCCTCTCAACACACCACACAACAATTTAATGATGGATATTCAATTCATCCCTCCCTGAAAACAAAATATCATCCAGCCCATTCTTTCAATTATTAACATGATGTTCACGCTACGTCAATTCAAACTACTACTTCACTGCGACTACTACTACTACGCAAATTCAATACCAAATATGGCAGCATGATTGGTACATTTCTTTCAATGCATATCTTATCCTTTCCTACACTTCTTCCCACTCAACCTAAATAGTATATTCCACACCACCTTACCCACCACTAGAGAATCTAAAAACTTGAAGGCTGCTTTATTGTTAGTGTTTCTAAAGGGGGAAAAGGATGGAAAGAGTAGAGAAACGAAAGGGAAAATTCTCTCTCCTCCCCATCCCCATTATGACATGTTCCCTGGCATTTGCAGTTAGCAGAGCAGATGGTGTGAATATGCAGGCCAGTAATTTCCCAATCAATAGTGAGGCACATGGGACACACTGTATGTTCTGGAGGAGGGAAGCCATGACAGGCCCAGAGGAGAAACACTCAAGGAGCAGCCAACAGACACAAAGGGAGCTCTGTAGCTCCCTGTTCTCTCTCTCTCTCTCTCTCTCTCTCTCTTTCTTTCTTTCTTTCTTTCTTTCTTTCTTTTTCTCTCTCTCTCTCTCTCTCTCTCTCT